>NC_046378.1:38990719-39118219 GCF_011125445.2 Fundulus heteroclitus | reverse complement strand
ATTTATAATGAATTCAATAAACTACCACTTTAGATAATTTCCACACAAACCTTTCTGGTTGGCAAAACATATGAGGGCTCAAGGAGCTGAACCAGCTCCCTGAACCCTTCATTCTCCACAACGGCGAGGGGCTGGCAGTCTTTTACAATGAAATTAAGCACAGCCTCATCGAGCATCTGCTTCCTGGAAGCTTTATGGTTAAAAATGAGAAAGTATAAATTAATCGGAATTATCAATAAAACAAAGTCAGTAAGTTGTAAAATACCTGTAGGCCTATACCTGAATTTATCATGGGTATATCATGGATTTCGTTCTCATGCTTGGCCCTATATTTGCCTCAGCATTGAGGAGGTGCTGTTATTCAAATATGCAAGCTCTGTTGAGCAATTGCAACATTTAACCTGCAGAAAATAACACGAACAGTAACTAAAGGTTACTTTGAAATTAATTTCTATTCAGAAAATCAAGTGGAAACTCTGAGAGGAACAGGATGAATAAGGAAATTCAAACAAATGCCTTATTTTCTAAAATGACATCAAAGTGGTCCCACACAGCAGGAACCTTTGTTTTTGGTTGAGGAAGCTCCATAATTTTTGATGAGTTGTATATTTGCAAAACACGCAAGATTGTTTTGGCAGATGCATCCCGTTGACAGATGCGCTCCCTTATAAACACAGTTTGGCTCGTCAATCAGTTCGAAACAGTTCCTGTATTGGTCACGTGACTTTTCCGTAGCGATACACACATCGACACGGGTTTCGCTCTGAGACCGACACATGCGGCGACGCATCGGTGTTGCTGGACCCATCACTAGCGAGAACTGTGACAACAGTGAAAACTTCTGTGTAAACAAATTGCTATAACTCAACGTATAAAAGATATCAAAATTCCTTCAATTTTCGTTTCAGTAGAAATTGGACAATAATATGACCATTTTCATGTTTGTACAAGCATGGGTGTAGCCGTGGTAACATGTAGAAATCAGCTGGTTCTCACGCTCTGGATACTGATAGGCTACATTATCACTAATCCTCTTGATTATTAGATGCTGGTGAAGATTCTCATTCATCCAGGTCATGGTCATTCCAAAAAATGATTTTGTTTTTTACTTTTTTTGGAATGAATTATTGTAATACTAAACTCTAACTATGGTAACTGTTAATTTGTGCCTGTATAATGTATGAAATCAAAACGAGCCCAACGTTCTTGTTTTTCTTTCCTAGTATTGAAATTCCAAAAAAGTATAAAACAAAACATGTCCAGTTGTTCTTGTTTTTTACTTTTTTTTGGAATGACCATGACCTGGATGACGCAGAATCTTCACCAGCTAGTATTGAAAGATTTACCATACCAATATTATTTATAAAGCACTTTAAACACTGGCACTGTTGTCCTAAAGATGCAGCACTGAGCCAAAATATATTTCCACACGAAGCCAGGTTTGGCTCTATCCGACAATCTTCTTGGTTGGACATGCTGGTCCCGTCCAGGCAAATCACCCTTGAAACTGACACTTAAATCAGCAGTGGGGGAAGTACTCTCTCTCTCCCCTTTTATCTTTACGCTTAATGTGCGGATAGTTTTCAGCTCCAAGTGGATGTAACCTGAGAATAACTTTTTATGCAAAAGAATCGTAAAATTCACCTGTTGGTAGCTGCAAACGAGCTTGATGCATCCAGGAGATGGTTCCTGTTGAGGTGTTACAGCATCAACTGTTAAGTCAGTTCCTTTTTGCAGTGCATGCAATGGGCTGTTTTCTTTTCTATTTAGTTTAAAGTGATCCCATACTTTGGCCATGTGCTCTCTTTCTTGGTGCTTTTTTTCCCCCCCTCTCGCCTTCCCCCTTAATAGCTGCTAATAGCGCTTAACATCCATGCGTCAACAGCTCATTGTCGGAAGTGAGCACATTGTGCAACGCAAATAACCATCCGTCTGGAAAAAGTGTGCTGAATAATAATGTCCGTCAGACCGTCTTCTTCCGCTTATTCGGGGTCGGGTCGCGGGGGCAGCAGCTTCAGTAGGGAGGCCCAGACGTCCCTCTCCCCGGCCACTTGGGCCAGCTCCTCAGGAGGAACCCCAAGGCGTTCCCAGGCCAGCCGGGAGACATAGTCCCTCCAGGGTGTCTGGGTCTTCCCCTCGGCCTCCTCCCGGTGGGACGTGCCCGGAACACCTCACCAGGGAGGCGTCCAGGAGGCATCCTGACCAGAGGCCCGAGCCACCTCAACTGGCACCTCTCGACGTGGAGGAGCAGCGGCTCTACTGAGTCCTCCCCGGATGACTGAGCTCCTCACCCTATCTCTAAGGGAGAGCCCAAACACACTAAGGAGAAAACTCATTGCAGTCGCTTGTATCCGGGATCTCGTTCTTTCGGTCACGACCCAAAGCTCTTGACCATAGATGAGGGTAGGAATGTAGATCGACCGGTAAATCGAGAGCTTCGCCTTTTGGCTCAGCTCTCTCTTCACCACAACGGATCGGTACAGCGCCCGCTTCACAGCAGACGCTGCACCAATCCGCCTGTCGATCTCCCGCTCCATCTTCCCCTCATTCGTGAACAAGACCCCAAGATACTTGAACTCCTCCACTAGGGGCAGCACATTCTCCCCAACCCGGAGAAGGCACTCTACCCTTTTCCGGTTCAAGACCATGGTCTCGGATTTGGAGGCACTGATTTTCATCCCGGCCGCTTCGCACTCGGCTGCGAACCGCTCCAGTGAGAGCTGTAGATCACGCCCTGATGAAGCCAATAGGACCACATCATCCGCGAATAGCAGAGACGCAATCCTAAGGCCACCAGAACGGATCCCCTCAACACCTTGGCTGCGCCTAGAAATTCTGTCCATAAAAGTTTTGAACAGAATCGGTGACAAAGGGCAACCTTGGCGGAGTCAAAGTCTCACCGGAAACGAGTCCGACTTACAGCCGGCAATGCAGACCAGACTCTGACACGGTCATACAGAGACCCGACAGCCCTTATTAAAGGGTCCGGTACTCCATACTCCCGGAGTACCCCCCACAGGATCCCTCGGGGGACACGGTCGAATGCCTTCTCTACATCCACAAAGCACATGTAGACTAGTTGGGCAAACTCCCATGCCCCCTCCAGAATCCTGCTGAGGGTGTAGAGCTGGTCCAGTGTTCCACGGCCAGGACAAAAACCACACTGCTCTCTGAATCCGAGATTCGACTATCCAACGGACCCTCCTTTCCAGAACCCCTGAATAGACCTTACCAGGGAGGCTTAAGAGTGCGATCCCTCTGTAGTTTGAGCACACCCTCCGGTCCCCCTTTTTAAATAGGGGAACCACCACCCCAGTCTGCCAATCCAGGGGAACTGCCCCCCGATGTCCACACAATGTTGCAGAGCCGCGTTAACCAACACAGCCCCACAACATCCAGAGCCTTAAGGTACTCGTGGCGAATCTCATCCACCCCCGGGGCCTTGCCACCGAGGAGCTTTTTAACAACCTCGGCAACCTCAGCACCAGAGATGGGAGAACCCGACCCAGAGTCATCAGGCTCTGCTTCCGCAATGGAAGACGTGTTGGTGGGATTAAGGAGGTCTTCGAAGTATTCCGCCCACCGAAACACGACGTCCCGAGTCGAGGTCAGCAGCACACCACCCCCACTGCACTGCTTTCCCCCTCCTGAGACGCCGGATAGTGGACCAGAATCGCTTCCAAGCTGTACGGAAGTCTTTCTCCATGGCCTCTCCGAACTCTTCCCACGCCCGAGTTTTTGCCTCGGCGACCAGGTGAGCCGCCTGCCGCTTCGACTGCCGGTACACATCAGCTGCTTCCGGAGTCCCACAGGCCAAAAAAGCCCGGTAGGACTCCTTCTTCAGCTTGACGGCTTCCTTCACCGCTGGTGTCCACCAGCGGGTTCGAGGGTTGCCGCCGCGACATGCACCGACAACCTTGCGGCCACAGCTCCGACTAGCCGTCTCGACAATAGAGGCGCGGAACATGGTCCATTCAGACTCGATGTCCACCGCCTCCCTCCGGACGTGTTTTAAGTTCTCCCGGAGGTGGGAGTTAAAGCTCCGTCTAGCGGGGGACTCTGCCAGACGTTCCCAGCAAACCCTCACAATACGTTTGGGCCTGCCCGGTCGGACCGGCTTCCTCACCCGCCATCGGAGCCAACTCAACAACAAAACACCACTCGAGTTCAGATCAGGTGGGCCATTCCTCCCAACCACGCCCCTCCAGGTCCCACTGTCATTGCCCACGTGAGCGTTGAAGTCCCCCAGCAAAACGAGGGAGTCCCCAGCAAAACGAGGGAGTCCAAGGACTCCAAAAAGGGTGGGTAATCTGAACTGCTGTTTGGCGCATAAGTGCAAACAGTCAGAGCCCGTCCCCCCCACGAATGCGGAGGGAGGCCACCCTCTCGTTCACCGGGGAAAACCCCAACGTGCAGGCACCGAGATGGGGGGCAACAAGTATGCCCACCCCAGCTCGGTGCCTCTCACCAGAGGCAACTCCAGAGTGGAAGAATGTCCAGCCCCTCTCAAGGAGGCAGGTGCCAGAGCGGTGCGTCGAGGTGAGTCCGACTATCTCTAGTCGGAACCTCTCAACCTCGGGCACAAGCTCAGGCTCCTTCCCCACCAGAGAGGTGACATTCCACGTCCCAAGAGCCAGCTTCTGCAGCCGAGGATCGGAACGCCAAGGTCCCCGCCCTCTACTGCTACCCGTTGCACATTGCACCCGACCCCTTTGGCCCCTCCGACAGGTGGTGAGCCCATCGGAAGGGGGACCCATGTCGCCTCTTTGGGCTGAGCCCGCCCGGGCTCCATGGGCAAAAGCCCGGCCACCAGATGCTCGCCAACGTGCCCCACCTCCAGGCCTGGCTCCAGAGTGGGGCCCCGGTGACCCGCGTCCGGGCGAGGGAACACGAAATCCAATAATCTTGCTAATCATTAGGGGCATTTTGGGCTGCGCTTTGTCTGGTCCCTCACCTAAGACCTGTCTGCCTTGGGTGACCCTACTAGGGGCTTAAAGCCCCTGATAGCATAGCTCCTAGGATCATTGGGACACTCAAACCCCTCCACCACGGTAAGGTGGCAGCCCAGGGAGGGGTAATAATAATGTAAATAAAATAAATCTAATGAAGCCTGGAGGCAGATGATTTTCTCTCGAGGAATTTTATGAATCGAGGTCCTCAAATCACTTAATGAATCGTTCCAGCCCTAAAACAAAGGGCATTCCAGGCAAACAAGTTGACATTTTGTCGTACTATGAGCATACTCTTCCATTTTCTATGGTCTTAATGTATACAAACAATCCCCTTTTAGCAGTATACATTCGTACATTAGTAAAAAAAAGTACATAGATTAAAATGCCTTTGTGTTTTACAGAAGTGGGATGACTAACAATTTAAAAAAACAAAAAAACTCATTCTATTCTTCCAAACAATCCCGGGTGATCCCCAGCCTCTTGCTCCTTCCCACTTGCCTCTCCTGGAGAGCCAGGCCGCTGCTGCTTTGACCTTTGTTCCTGGCTCCTTCATCCGAATGGGCACAGAGGTGATGCTTCTTTGTGGCTGTGTCCTAGGCTTGTCGCTTGCAGCTGTTCTTTTTTCTGCTGCCATCTGGATCACAGCCACGGGGGGAATCTACTTGTACTTTCTTGCTAGCAAGTTTCTGGAGGTCCATATGGCATCTTTGATGGCGGCAAGGGTGAGCCACATCTGTGCAAAGTTCTCTTTGGTCATTTCTGTCTGCTGGCTCACCCCATATAGCACTAGTTGTGCAGTTAGGACCTCCCTTGCTGGCAAGTACGGGAATTTCAAGGAGTCGGCCTTTGCCCACTGGTCTACGGCAGCACTGCACTCCCAGAGCAGGTGCCTCACCGACTCAGGCACACCACAACCTGGTCGGGGGCACGTTGGTGATGTTGACATGCCCCGGGAGGGCATGACGGACCTGACTGGGAGGATCCCATGAGCCACCATCCAGGACAGGTCACGAAGTCTGTTCGGAAGAATGTGATGGTTCACGTTGCGCCAAACTGTTTTGGCCTCCTCCAATGAGAGGCCGCGCACTGTAGCCACTGCTTCCCGCTCCTGCACAACAGAGACAATAAAATGGTGGTTTGTTAAAACTCTTGATTGCTCTTTTTCTAAGTTATAATGTGCTAAAAACTTCTTAATAAAACTATATGCTGGGGTAGATTAAAAGACACAGGTGTTCTAAGATCTATTTTTAAAAGTTTCAGTTTCCTAAAATAAAATCCACTCCAAAATCTGTTCATCGAGTTTGTATTTTTATTTTCAGATATGTCCATGGCTTGCTTCAGGTGGAGACTGTATAGCGTGCTGCTAGGAAGAGGTAGAGGTCCGGCATTCCTTTTCCTCCTTTTTCCTTTGGCTTTTTCATTACTTCTCTTCTTATCCTTTCCCATTTGGAGCCTCACAGGAAGTAGAAAATGGCCCGCTCCAGCTCTAAAATCACTCTCCTTGGTGGGATAAAAACAGAACTGATCAATGAGAGCAAAGGTAAAATCACTGCTTTTATGATTAAAACCTTGCCTTCAAGAGTCAGTTTCCCAAGTCCCCAATATCCCAGCCGTTGCGTCACTTTCCCCATCAAATCAGTTCAGTTTGTTGCGCCCCCCCCCCCCCCCCCCCCACCTTCGCTGTCAAACTTGACTCCCAGTATCTTTTGTTCTGTTGTCACTTGTGTTTGGAGTCCTGCTTTCTTAGATGTCTCACACGGTCCTTAAAATTGTATTTTTATTTTTTCTTTGTTTAATCTTGAGCCAGAGGCTATTCCAAACCAGTCCGTTACGTCAAAAGTCCTATTTACCGATAAAAGATCTGTACATAAAATATTTACATCGTCCATATATAAAATACACTTGGTAGTCTGACCCCCACTTCCTGGTAGTCCTACTCCCCTAATGTATGGGTCCCTTCTCAAGATCTGGGCCAATGGTTCTATGCAAATCACATACAGTAGGGCGGATAAGGCACAACCCTGACGAACACCACAATTTATTTTTACTGCTTTTTACTGCACCGGTCAACGTTTGCCAATTTTCACATGATCTGCTGCCCTCTGGTCTTCATGTGTGTATGTCAGATGTTGTTGTCACATACGTACAGAAATACAATTGCAATCATATTATGAGTAACAAAAGCTTTTAATGACAGAATGAGTTAATGCAGCAAGTCAATATTTGCAGTGTGGACCCCCTCTTCTTCAGGATATCTGCAATTCTCCCTGGCATGCTCTCAATCAACTTCTGCACCAAATCCTGACTGATAGCTGTCCGTTCTTGCACAATCAATGCTTGCATTTTGTCAGAATTCCTAGGTTTTCGTTTTTCCACCCGTCTCTTGATGATTGACCACAAGTTTTCAAAGGGATTAAGATCAGATTGGTTTCCAGGCCATGGACCCAAAATCTGTTTTGTTCCCTGAGCCAGTTAGATATCACCTTTGCTTTATGGCAAGGTGCTCCATCGTGCTAGAAAAGGCATTGTACATCACCAAACTGCTCTTGGAAGGTTGGGAGAAGTTGCTTTTGGAGGACATTCTGGTACCATTCTTTATTCAAGGCTGTGTTTTTAGGTAAGACTGTGAGAGAGCCGACTCCCTTGACTGAGAAGCAACCCCACACATGAAAGGTTTCAAGATGCTTTACAGTTGGCATGAGACAAGACTGGTGGTAGCGCTCACCTCGTCTTCTCCGCACAAACTGCTTTCCAGATGTCCCAATCGGAAAGGGACTTTACCCCAGTCCTCAGCAGTCCACTCCTTGTACCTTTTGCAGAATATCAGTCTGTCCCTGATGTCTTTCCTGGAGAGAAGTGGCTTCTTTGCTGCCCTCCTTGAGACCAGGCCTTGCTCCAAGAGTCTCCGCCTCACAGTGCGTGCAGATGCACTCACACCTGCCTGCTGCCATTCCTGAGCAAGCCCTGCCCTGCTGGTAGCCCGATCCCGCAGCTGAAACACTTTTAAGAGATGGTCCTGGTGCTTGCTGGTCTTTCTTGGGCGCCCTGGAGCCTTTTTGGCAACAATGGAACCTCTCTCGAAGTTCTTGATCACTCTTGGATGATTTGATGCATTTTTATTAAGAAACAACAATTTCTCCACAGTTTTTGGTTTCAAACGATTTCTCTTTTTTGACACTACTTCTCCAGCCTTTGAAAAGACACGCTCACATGGCACAGATGATGCCAGGGTGCATAAATATTTAAGTGCAGGTTTGTACAGATTGGGGTACAGTGACCAATGATTAGCCCAGTACTCCAGGGGGTTCTCCAGCCTGCTTATGTTCGCCTCTGACAGGTAGCGCTGGACCTCTACGGTGGCATCTGCTGATACATTTTGAGTCCTCTTTGCCTCCATGACACTAGTGTCCAATCTTTGCCAAAGTCTGCTACCTAAATGGAAACCACAGGTCATGTTAGTAAGTGTTGTAATAGGAATAAGTAATCTTAAAATGTAATATAAAAGATTACCTCCAGGAATCTCGTGAGTGTTCTCTTCTGTGTTCGGTCGGATGACGGTGGCACACTCTGAAGTAAAGTGCGTCACTGCTTCAGCAGCTTTTGTGTTGCTGAAAAATGCTATACATTTAAATTGTGGGTCCAGGAGTGTAGCCAGCGACAAGATGCTCATTGACAGGAGCATGTGCAGCTTCTCCCTGAGCTGTCTGAGCTGCTCTCCTATTTCCACTGCTACTGCAGGTGCTGACTTGGTGTCTTCCTCCTGAAGGGCTTTCTCTATCATCTTCAGGAGGGGGATAACTTTTGATGCCAACATGTGTTCTTCTGCAGAGAGCTCCGTGGTGGCGTCATAGAAAGGAGAGGGTAAAGAAAGGCACGCTACAACAATGTCAAACTCACTGGCAGTGAAATAGGGAATGTCAGTGTGCAATCCAGCAAATGCCGCTCCTACTGGCTCCATCAACTCCACCAGACGTTGCAGCTTCAAGTAGGTGCTGTTCCATCTGGTTTCCACCTCCTGCATCAGCTTGGTTGCTTGCATGCCCAGCTGAAGCTGCACTTGTGCAAGCTTCTCCTTTAAAGATACAGAAGAGTAGGCCATTAAGTCACTGCAGTAGGAGTACAGACAAACTATTAACATTATATATTGGAATAAAGGAAAAGAGCATACCTTAGCAGTGGTGCTGCTTCTAAAGTAGCCAACCAGCTTCCCTGCTTTGGCCCGGAGGCCAGAGAGCACAGGGTGCTGGTCAAGCGCCTTCTTCACAACAAGATTGAGGGTGTGAGCAACACAAATGTGGTGGCGAAGCTTCAGCTCTCTCACGCATGCCACCATATTAGGAGCACCATCGGTGACCATGCATGTCACCTTGCCTGAGATTCCCCATTCCTCCATCAGGGAGGCTTTCACACAAGCAATATTTTCAGCAGTGTGAGACTGGGGGAATGCCTGCACTCCCAACAACACAGAGCTCAGCTTTTCGTTCTCCTCCACAAAGTGGCATGTCACTGCCAGGTAGGCATCCATGTTGATGGATGTCCACATATCTGATGTAAGGCTAACAGCAGCCACCTTCTCTACTTTAGCCTTAGTGTCCTCCTTAGCAGACTCATATTTGGCCTCCACCATGGCCTTCAGAGCCTAAAGGAAGAAATGTGTGTGTGTATATATATTGCTGAATTGTGACACATACAATAATGTAGTCATTCGTTTCATGTATGGACCCACACATACCTGCCTTGTAGGGAGAACATTATTGTGATCCAGCTTAGACACAAATGTCCTGAATCCACGGTAATGCCTTAGCATGAATGAGGTGTTATTATTGTACCCCAACTCCTTGGAGCACTATAAACACCTCACCTTTACAGAAAATAAGAAACAGTGAAAAATACAGTTCCTCATAAGCAAACCTAATGCATCTGCAAATGTTCAGTTCACCTTACCTTGTTAGGGCTCATCAAATCAAAATGTTCCCACATAGGGGAAATCCTCCTCTTTCTCGCCGGCTCCATCCTACTCCCATCCTGTCCTCGCACTCCTAAATCTCCTATCTCTCTCCTAAACTCTCCAAACACCAAACTGTCTCAAACTTAATAACCACTATACAAACTCTGCTATCCAAATTATCAAACTCTATCCACTCTCTCAACTGACCGCAACTCGCCTACAACAACCCACATTTTGAATGGAGCCTATGGGGTTTCTAAAGCTGTCAAACCCCGCGCCAAAATCTGAGCCACTTCACGAAGCAGTCCCGTGGTACAGCCGGGCAGCGAGGCTTCGGACGTCATCGTTTTCGGCTCCTCCCCTAAATGATGCAAGCTTCGATACGCGCATTACGGAAACGCCCCCTCCATTACTCGACACACGCCTCGAAGCCTCGGCACGTCACGTGACATCACTAGTTTCAGGATGCTTTACAGTTGGCATGAGACCATGAGACTGGTGGTAGCGCTCACCTCGTCTTCTCCGAACAAGCTGTAATTACGTTGAAATGTGTTTTGGGGGATAAAGTTCATTTTCTAGCCAAATATTGACTTTGCAATTAATTGCTGTTCACTCTGATCACTCTTTATAAAATTCTGGAGTATATGCAAATTGCCGTTAAAAAAAACGTAAGCAGTAGACTTTGTAAAAAATAACATTTGAATCATTCTCAATACTTTTGGCCATGACTGTACATCCTCCTGATAGAGATCGCACATAAACAAGTAGTAGAGCCCTGTTGCCAACATCTGTGGATTCGTCAATTGGCTCTCAATTGTTTCTCAATGTCTTCGGCTATTTCCTCAATGCGCCGAGTCCCGGTACTAGCAGACAGGGGCGCCCGTGCTATCTTTTTAACAGCCTCTCCTAGAAGTTCACGGCAAATATCTTTAGTGCAGGGCAATATCAGTTCTTCTCCAATAGTGAATTTTTTTTTTTAGCCTTAGCAATACGGTTGGCAATCAAGTATGATGCCCTCAGTGCATACGCGTTTGTGATGGCCGGCAGTAATTTTTTTTTCTGTCCTTCGTGTTCCTGTTTTTTTTTTTTTTTTTTTTTTTTTTTTTTTTTTTTCTGTTGTTCAAAATACTCCAGAGGATTGTCTTTTTAATCCCAGATGCTTGGTCTCCAAGTGGTGAAGAAGTTTTGAAGGCTTCAACACCTCATTAGACAGCCAGTCACTGCATATTACGCAGAGTGGCCTTGGTCTGTGGAAATCACCTGTCGCAATAAATCCATATTTCAAGTAGAACTCCTGGTATTGTCTGTTAAAAGCTTTCATTTTCTTGGAAGTCGTAGGCTCTTCCCCTGTCTCTTCATTGGGTCTTTTCCCCTTCGAAAAGAAACTTTCCAAAAACGTTTGTTTTTTACTTATTTTGCTAACTTTGTGGGTTAAATTTTTGGCACTCAAGTGACCAAGATGTAACAGAGAATCTGGCCATTTTTCAAAATAAAAGATTTTACAAAATAGAATATTATTCAAAATCGGTGACTAAATACAACGGAAACATTTATTACTTGGGCGGCCAGGGGCCCGGTGCCAATTGATCCAAGTACCGGTCCGCAGCCTGGGGGTTGGGGACCACTGAGTTAAAGGATAAGTGTTTCAAGATCTATTCTTAAAGTTTTCTGGAGTAAGATCTCCAAAATCTGTTCAGTTTGTTTTCGGACAGGTCCATAGCTTCCTACTAGGAACAGGTAAACGTCAGGCACTATTTTTTTCCCCCTTTCTCCTTTGGCTTTTTATCACTTTTGTTTTTGTCCACAGTTTAAATTATGTTGTATACGTTTGGCTAAAAGACACTTTTTTTTTTGAGTTTTTTTTTTAGGTTTTTATGCACTAGTGGCTCGTTTTTCATAGAGTGGGCTGACAGGAAAGGGGCTACGAGAGAGGGGGAGAGACATGCGGCAAAGGACCGCAGGTCGGAGTCGAACCCAGGTTGGCCGCTAACCACTGCGCCACCGAAGCACGCCCAAAGATCCTTTTTTTCCCCAACTTTGACATATAATCAGATTTATTTAAAATTCTTTAAAAAATATATCTTGTGCATGTTTCAACTTCTATTTCTCTCTCTGCTTCTGATATATTCAATTCAATTCAATTTTATTTATATAGCGCCAAATCATGAAACATGTCATCTCAAGGCACTTTACAAAGTCAAGTTCAATCATATTATACAGATTGGGTCAGATTATACAGATTGGTCAAAAATGTCCTATATAAGGAAACCAGTTGATTGCATCAAAGTCCCGACAAGCAGCATTCACTCCTGGGGAACCGTAGAGCCACAGGAAGAGTCATCTGCATTGTACATGGCTTTGCTGCAATCCCTCATACTGAGCAAGCATGAAGCGACAGTGGGAAGAAAAACCACCCATTAACGGGAAAAAAAAACCTCCGGCAGAACCGGGCTCAGTATGAACGGTCATCTGCCTCGACCGACTGGGGTTACAGAAGACAGAACAGAGACACAACAAGAGAAACAAAAAAGCATAGAAGCACACATTGATCTAGTAATCTGTTCTACATTAGATGGTAGTAGCGGGTGAGCCGTCTTCTCTGGATGATGTCACAGTTAACAGAACGCCAGACCAGGTGTACCTACTATGAAGAGAAAAGAGAGAGAACAGAAAGTTAAAGCAGAAATGACAACACATAATGCATAATTGAAGAACAGTAGAACTCAATATAGTGAGAAAATTAGATCCTGATATACTCCAGTAACCTAAGCCTATAGCAGTAAAACTATAAAGGTAGCTGAGAGTAACATGAGTCACTAGTTATAATTTTTGTCAAAAAGAAAAGTTTTAAGCCTAGTCTTAAAAGTAGACAGGGTGTCTGCCTCACGGACCAAAACTGGGAGTTGGTTCCACAGGAGAGGAGCCTGATAGCTAAAGGATCTGCCTCCCATTCTACTTTTAGAGACTCTAGGAACCACCAGCAGACCTGCGGTCTGAGAGCGAAGTGCTCTGTTAGGAACATACGGGGTAATCAGAGCTCTGATATATGATGGAGTTTGATTATGAAGGGCTTTATACGTTAGAAGAATTTTAAATTCTATTCTTGATTTAACAGGAAGCCAATGAAGGGAAGCTAAAATTGGAGAAATATGATCCCTCTTGTTGATTTTCATCAGAACTCTTGCTGCAGCATTTTGGATCAGCTGAAGGCTTTGAACTGCATTTTGTGGAATTCCTGATAGTAAAGAATTACAATAGTCCAGCCTTGAAGTAACAAATGCATGGACCAGTTTTTCAGCATCACTCCTGGACAGAATGTTTCTAATTTTGGCGATATTCCGGAGGTGAAAAAAGGAAACTCTGGAAACCTGTTTAATATGGGATTTAAATGACATGTCTTGGTCAAAAATAACACCAAGATTTTTTACTTTATTACCAGAGGCCAGGTTAATGCCACCCAGATTAAGTGATTGGTTAAGAAGTTTATTTTTTGAGGACTCTGGCCCAAAGATTAAAACTTCGGTCTTGTCAGAATTTAGATGCAGGAAATTTAAAGTCATCCAGCTTTTGATGTCATCAAGACATGACTGCAGTCGAAGTAATTGATTGGATTCATCAGGATTTATGGATAAATATAGCTGAGTATCATCAGCATAACAGTGGAAAGTAATCCCATGCTGTCTGATAATTTTGCCTATCGGAAGCATATATATAGTAAAGAGAATTGGTCCAAGGACTGAACCCTGTGGTACTCCACAAGTGACCCTAGAGTTTGAGGAAGATTTATTATTAACATGAACAAATTGGAATCTGTCTGACAGATAAGATTTAAACCAGCCTAATGCTTTCCCCTTAATCCCTACAGTATGTTCAAGTCTTTGTAGGAGAATATTGTGATCAACTGTATCAAACGCAGCACTGAGATCTAACAGGACAAGTATAGATACAAGTCCATTATCTGAGGCCATGAGAATATCATTAGTGACCTTCACCAGAGCTGTTTCAGTGCTATGATGAGCTCTGAAGCCTGACTGAAACTCCTCAAGTAGGTCATTACTTTGTAAATGTTCACAAAGTTGATTAGCAACTACTTTCTCAAGAATTTTAGATAAAAGAAGATTAGATATAGGTCTGTAATTTACTAACTCATCTTGATCAAGAGAAGGTTTCTTAAGTAAAGGTTTAATAACAGCTACTTTCAAAACCTGTGGTACATATCCATTTACTAAGGATAGATTAATCATGTCTAAAATAGTGCCACTGATCAAAGGGAATATGTCCTTAAACAACTTGGTTGGGATTGGGTCTAACATACAGGTAGAAGGTTTAGATGAAGCTAAAATTTTAGATAGCTCAGAAAGCTCTACTGCTTCTAAACAGTTCAAACACTGCGCAGATTCTAAAGATTCCTCCAATGCTGCCTCACTTACTGGGTACGAGGTAATCATGTTTGGGAGGATGCCAATTATTTTATTTTTAATGGCATCAATTTTATTTATGAAGAATCCCATAAAATCATTACTACTGAGAGCTAAGGGAATGGATGGATCAACAGAGCTGTGGCTCTGGGTAAGTTTGGCAACTGTACTAAAGAGAAATCTAGGATTATTTTTATTCTCTTCAATTAATGATGAAAAATATGCTGCTCTAACTCTGCGGAGGGTCTTGTTATACAACAATAGTCTGTCCCTCCAGATTAAGTAGGATTCCTCTTGGTGTGTAGAGCGCCATTTTCTCTCCAATTTCCTAACATTGTGCTTCAAGGAACGCAGCTCTGAATTAAACCAAGGAGCCAGCTTCCTGTGAATAATCACCTTCTTTTATAAGGGAGCTACATTGTCTAATGCAGAACGCAATGAGGAAGTCACATTGTTAGCAAAGGTATCGATTTGTGAATGGGAAGAAACAGCAATGCTGCCATCTACAGGGCATTTCTGCAATACTGAGGATATTAAGAAGGGGACAGACTCTTTAAGTTTTGATACAGCATTATCCGATAAAAATCTACTATAATGGAACCCTCTTTTGGGGGTGGAGAATTCAGTTAGATTAAACTCAAATGTTATTAAAAAATGATCAGACAGGACAGGGTTGTGAGGAAATACTGTTAATTCTTCACAATCAATGCCATATGTCAGCACAAGGTCTAAAGTATGGAGCCGAGAGTGCGTCGGTTCATGCACATTTTGAGCAAAACCAATTGAATCTAGGATAGTTTTAAAGGCTACACTAAGGTCATCACATTCAGTGTCAACATGGATGTTAAAATCACCCACTATAATAACCTTATCAGTATTTAACACCAAATCAGATAAGAAATCTGACAACTCATCCAAAAACTGAGTGTAAGGGCCTGGTGGACGATACAAAACAACAAACAGAAGAGGTTTTATTGCTTTGCAGTTTGGATGAGGGAAACTGAGGGTTAAATGTTCAAAAGAACTGTAATTATTAGTTGGCCTGGGACTAATTAATAAATCAGACTGAAAGATAGTTGCCACTCCTCCTCCTCTTCCCACAGATCTGGGAATGTGGAAATTTGAATAACTGGAGGGGGTTGACTCATTTATACTAATGTAGTCCTCTTGTAGCCAGGTTTCTGTGAGACAAAACAAATCAATCTGATTATCAGAAATCAATTCATTAACTAACAAGGTCTTTGGAGGGAGAGACCTTATATTTAATAGACCACATTTTATTATTTTATTTTTAGGTTCAAGGTGAACCATATTGATTTTTATTAGGTTTTTATGATTTGTTCCTTTTAGATCAGTTTTTGATCTGTTAAGTTTTGGCCGTGGGAAAGACACCGTCTCAATAGGATAATGGGTGGGTAACAAAGTCAAGGTATATAATACCTTGACTTTTCTTGTATGCTATGGAATACATCTCCCTTTTCATTTCCTTCATTTCTTTAAAATCCATGCCTTGTTGGTTTAAAAATTATACCGTTGCAGACATTTCTGCAGCCCCATCATGCACCTCTCCTATTTTATTTTTTATTTTTTTTTTTACAATGGTAATCATGTATAAGGTGCACCATCAATTTTTGAGAAACTTTAAGGATTTTAGGTGTGCCTTCTTTATAGTCCGAAAACTATGGTACATCACAAAGGTTTTTTTTTTTTTTTTTTTTTGGATAAAAAGATAAAAATAAAAAAAATCTCTTTAAAAATCCTGAATACAATATGCAAGTGACTAGCTGCAGCTGGTTCTATATTAATCTGAGGTTAAGCAAATGGGCCTAAGAGTTTGACAGTTGGAAATAATTTTTCTGTGGCTGCAAATGCATCTTTTGTAAATGCTCAAGTGTTCACTAAAGACATGCTATCATTGCATTTTAAGTAATAAAATGTTTTTCTTAAGTGAAATTAAATATCTGCAGAATGTGTCAATTTGTTTATCCGGTAATATACGTTAGAATACCCGATAGAATACTCGATTTGCTATAATGTTGGCTGCAGCACTAATGGGGAACTTCCAAAGAACAATTTCAGACCAATCCCTTACTTTCATAGTCTGGTCCTCAGCCACATACAGATGTACTCAGCATTAAATATCTCATTGGACATTTGCTGTTTGCAGAGTATTGTCCATCAGTTTCTGAATGCTGAATGCCTTAAACTGGGATTTTACATTTTCAAAATACATCAATATAACTATTGTATAAAGATGCTCAGATCCTTTGCTGAATGGAAAAGTCAGGTCCTGGTTATTTGCTGTAAACTTCAAAGTGTTGGATTTGCTTTTTGAGAAAGTCCAGTCTGGACATTCCTTTAAGCTTACCTCTTCTGAATAAAATGCAAACACTGTGGTGCCCACGCATGCTGGCTGGGTGGCCGACATGGTGGAGGCACCACAAGCTAAAATGACTAAAACCCAAAATGTCTAAGACTTAAATAGGTAAATATCTAAACCTTAAAACTAAAGACTGAAACTCGTCACTTTACTAACCAAACAGATCGATTGCTGTCTTAGGCAGAGGGTTGAGAAGAGATTTCAATTGAATGAGATAGACCTATGAATTCTGGGAATTAAAGTGTAGTTGGAGGTTAGATAAACTGGGTTGACATTATGGGGAAAGTAAAGCAATGACTGAGATATTGAGGATGTGGAAAATGGACTAGCTTGTGTAGAAATTAACCAGACTATCACAATTCAGAAGGGTCACATGGGGAGTACCCCAGTGATCTGATTAGTGCAAAGCTTTTTCTACTGTATTTTAATGTCTGTAATGTCACAAACTTAATATATATAATTTATGCAGGCAATATGAACAAGTACCGTTCAGGGAAAAATTTAAAGGAGCTATTGGCTTCTATTGAAACGATTGGAAAATATTAAATAGGTTTGTTAAAGGATTGTTAATATAAAAAAAAAATCATGGTGTTTGGAAATCGAAAATAAATTAATGGGGATGTGACACTAAAAATGTGATGCTGAGATTTAACGAGTGACAATTGTTTTTTTTGTTTCTTTGTTTGTTTTTTGTTTTTAGGGGTTGTTCTCGATCATAAGTTAACATGCAAACGTCAAATATAAAGAGGTTGCAAAATCAGTAGCAATTTTGTACAATACTAACCTATAAATCATTGTGTGTTTTTTAGACATATAAATCAACAAATACTTTTTTTTTTATACTGTATCATATGGTCCAATTTTTTTTTATACTACAACTTGGTTCCTATATAAAGTAATCATTTTTTTTTTTTCAGTATTGTATGAATAATAATGGTTGGTTTATTTTGAAATTTAGGACAGGAATACATGTAAGCATTGTGCTTTTTTTTCTGTATCTCTGTCATTATCCTGTTATCGGTTGATGTGTCTGTAGTATTGAACAAATTTGTTGATTGACTGAATAAATGAATAAAAAACAATTTTAATCATTAGAGCGGTGATGTTTACTTTTCCTCCCATTAATCAGTTCTGTTTATACCCCACCCAGGATAATGCTTTTAGAGTGTGAATGTGACCTTTTTGTGGCAATTTAAAATAAGACAAAGAAGACAAAAAGCTAAAGAAAAAGGTGTACGTTATCTTTTTCTTGGAAGCCACCTGATACAAAAGCGACCATCCATGGGCTTTTCAACAATTGTGTGATGGGTACGTGTATATGTGTCTCCTGCCGCTGGATTTTTAAGTCAGGTTCTCTGGTCCAATTTCCTTCAACTGCTTTGTGTCCTGCAAAATCCTGGTGAAATTGTTATTTTAATAATAAATTACATTGATTAATTTAGCAGATAAACATTTGTATGCTGTGCCATTCTCTCCTGTCCCGTTGTCTGTAGTCTGACTCTTTAATTTGCATCCGTACTTTTGAGTGACGTTCATGTCTTTGCTTCTGAGCTGCCAGGGGTCTGACTTTGACAGGTATAATGAATTATTCGGTTTGAATGAAAAATTAGACAAAGTGCTGATTAGCCAAAGGCTAAAAGGAGGCTAAAAGGAGTGCTGTGAACCAAGGATAATCTTCATCTGATTAGAGACCTGCAGGAAGCCCCATGGAAGCTAAAAGTTTAACACACATACAAACATCTGGGTGTTGTCCTCTCTATTAAAAAAATATATAAATTTAAACTAGCACAAAACAATAAACCTGGAATGGGAATGCTGAAAAACCTAAAGTCAGACAAATTTAATGAGGGACAGATGTAGTGATTTTTATTTTGTAATTTATGTTTACTGTTTCTTCACTTCCTGAAATGTAGACAGGGTGGCACAGAGCGCCCTCTATTGACAAGCTGCCTCTGAACTGATGTCAAATTTTTTTTATGTGATCAGCTGTGCTATAGGGTAGGTTATTTTTGCCATTTAGTAGTTTTTGTTTTTTCTTTCCATCTGGTTAACCTAATGGATTTGAAGCTGATGACCTCTGTTTCCAAAAGTCTGCAGTTGACACTTGAACTGTACCTGCGTTAACACTGGTGCTGTAAAAGACTTGGTTCTGGTGATAAATGGTCAGAAAAGGAAATTGTATGAATAGTGTTGAGCACAAAGAAGGCATACAGAAAAGTGCTGTGACTAACAGAACATAAGTGCTCTCAGCGAGACACGTGACTGATCCTGAATGTTGAATAATTTAATGTGTGGCTTCTGATAGTTTGCCGTTAGCCTTGCTCCCTTGAGCTGTGTGTGTGTGTGTCTGTCTTTCTGCATGCATTATGGTGTAACAGGTGTATGGTGGTGTAATGTTCAGCTGGCTCAGTTTGCCAGTGTGTTTACTTAATTAAAGCGACATGGATGTAACACAAACTCCACACCCCAACACAATAACACACTTTACCAGTCAGCAGCTCACATCTAGGTTCAAAAGCAGAATTTAATTTATCTTTTGTTTGTTTTTAGAACAGACCTAACTTCAGTTTCTCCTTTTGTCTTGAAAAGGTTTTTTTTTTTTTTTTTTTTTTTTCACCTGGAACATGTCGACTAAACAAAAACAAATGGCAAGATGTAAACACACCTGTTGGCATAATATGATCTGTTGCAAAAAAGAATATTGACAGTTTTTATATTGCAGAAGCATTTAGAGATTGAGCTCTAAAGTAATCAAATACCATGAAAAACACCTGAGGAGGAAGTGACATCTTGTTGCCATGGGCAACATGGGGGGTGGGGGTGGGGGGTTAGTGTGGAGGAGAGGTCAGCAATGAGTTATGTTTGAAAGGGAGGGAGGACCTGAGCTGTAGAGCTAAGACCATTTTTTTTTTTTATCTCCTGGAAACTCCAGAAAACTTCTCAAACTTTTGTCTTTAACCAGAATTTTTAGATTCAGTTGACGTTTTGTTTTTTAAGGAAACAACAAAGTCCAAACCCAGGATGTACCTCTTTTTTGTGGCTTTTCTACATTCTAAAATATCTTCTGGGACAATTTTGTTAAATTGCCTTTCTACTTCTTCTAATTAAAGTAATCGCTATAGGAAGCAGCCGCCCGGATCTTTGTTAGGTAATCATGTGATGACCTGATGCATCACGAAGAATCGGATTTGTTTGGATGTATTGCAAAGAGGTTTGGCAGTGAATTGTAATTATACAATCGTAACTCACAGTTCAGCTGCATTCTGGGACATCTTTCAACTTCTGAAAAGGAAGCCTGCCTATTCTGGATATTGTTGAAATTTGTGCACGATAAGATGTTCAAGCGCCGGGATTATGTGGAACTCTACGAGAAGGATCAGGCAAAATGGGCGCTGCTGCGAAATGTCAACACCGTGACAAAACCCACTACTCTGCTGCCGGTATGCTGCAAGTCTCCCTGTGTGTGTTCTGTTTTTTTTTTGGTAGCTCATTAGAACATTTGAGATAATTTCTCTCACCTCTACTAGTTCCTACTGGGACTAAAATTGATCCTCATGTTGCTTAAGGTGTGAAGTTGTTTGTGATGTTAAACAATCTTAGCTTAACCTCTAAAGAGCAGATCATTTGAGTCTAAACATGGGCTTTTTGGTTCCTCTAAATGATCAGATTCTCTTCTTTCTCTTGACAGATCTGTAAATGAGGTTGACAATTGATCAAACGTGTATATTTGAAGAGAAACTGATCTTTTTTAGCCTTTTTTCAAGTGTTTAAAAGCATGAAGTTCTCAGGTCTTAAGAGGTTAACATTACCAGTTGGAAAACATATTAGTCTGAGTCAAAAGTTGAATTTGTATTACGTAATGTGATTTTATTACCTTATGCATCAAATTAGACTTTATTTTTGCTTTCATTTATCTGTTTCTGCTTTTTGTGGAAATGAGCTCACAATATGCTGATATCATCTTTCCCAGCTGTTTATATAATTACACATGGCTTTCTTGTACCCTACATTGTAATTATACATGCAGGTAATAGCATTTTATCATTTGCAGGTTATTTCTAACACCTGCGTGTGACGCATACCTAACTAGGTTTTTGGTCAGTGTTTAGGTCAGGGATCTCCTTCTCAGCATTCACCTCTACAAAGTAACAACAAAACAATTGATACTAAGAAAATTAAATGATTTTAAAATACTCATTTGTGTCAATTGAATAAAGCGATGTAAACACCCATTCACATTGACCCTATTTGTCCCACTTCTACAGGCAGCAGCGCTGCAAAAACACAGACTCTGAGTACCTGTGCAAATTCTCATTTATCCGGGTAATTGCAATAGCAAGCTGTCTTAAATCGGAGGCAACCGGACCTTTGCTCCGTTCTTTCTGAAAACGCTTCAACGCCTTTCCAGGAGTCTTTGACAGTACTGGTGGCTCACACCTGAGCGAGTGGCTCAGAGACACTGAGCCCCACTATCCTTCCAGCTGCTGCTCAAATGTCCAACACAAAGAGCTGTAGCAGGAAGTTTAAACTCTTATAACATGGCTGTACATCCAGGAAAAAAAAACATACAACCCTCTGAGGCAGACGGACAGAGGAATAAAAGAAAAAATGCCACAGGTTAGCTGTGCAGACGCTACGTAACTGATGTTTGAGAGCACCGTAAAAAGATTGAAGTTCCTGGAGCTTCAACAGTGAGATAAACATCTCGGACATAGGGTGACTCTTTCTGTTCAGATGTTAGCTTCGAGGATGGGACAACAAATGTGTTCTGTCCATCAGAGCTCCCCCATCGAGATGTGCTTCTGCTCCGTTCTGTTGTACAAATCAATGGAGGTAAACATTAATCAGCTGTTGGCTCAGTGACGCCATGATTGGGCTTTCACTACATAGCCTGTGACTGTGCGTTACATTAACGCACAGTCTACTGAATGTATAATCTGTATATATATATATTGATTTTATTCAATTTTACTTTATTTTATTGTATTTTATTGTATTCTTATTTCTGTCTGCACCATCATCACCAAGTCAAATTCCTTGTATGTGCAAACCTACTTGGTGATTAAACTTGATTCTGATTCTGATCCATACATTCTCTACAGCAGTAGCAGTCTTGGCTGCACAAAAGACCATTGTCTAATATCTGTGCTGTTTTCTGTGGAACCAGCAACTTTTTTTAATTTGTTGGAAGCAGCGGAAATTAGAGTCTAAAAGCAGTAGGGAGTATGAAGGATCTGTGGAAGCGCTCCTTTGTGCATCTAAGATGCAGCAATCACTAAAGGAGCTCTCCAGCTCTGCAGCAGCTCCATGCGTGGTGGGAGACATTGTCCTTCAGTGACGTGGTTGTCCTTACAGTCCTTCTGTCTCCCACCACCTGCACTGGGTCCAGGGAGCATCCCAGGACAGAGCTGGTCCTCCTAATGAGCTTATTCAGCTACTTTCTCTCCGTTACAGATCAGCTGCATAAAATATACGTGAAATAAGTCTGCGGTGTCTCATTTTAGTGATGCATTTCTTTTCTAACTACTTAAAGTAATGCACTGTGTGAACGTGACATGCACCGAAGGAGCAGCACTCCTAATTTACAGCTTATTAACTACAGTAAAGCTGTTTTATTAATTTCAGATTTTTGCTTTGCTTTCTGTGCAGGGCGACTACGTCTGGTTGGATTTGAAGACCGGTCGAGAATTTGAAGTTCCCATCGGTGCAGTGGTCAAACTTTGTGACTCCGGACAGATCCAGGTGTTGGATGACGAAGGAAATGTAAGTCCTGAGAGAGAGGCACCTCCACTGCAGTGGCAGGGCGCCGGCATTTTTACAAAGTTCACACCAGAAGTTTTGGACATTCCTGCTTCTTCGTATATGATGCGGAGGCCCAACAGAAAAGTAACGAAACCTAAACATTTCATTTGACGTCCGGTGTGTACTTCCGCCATTGAATATAAAAATGGCGGCGCCCTGCCACTGCAGTAGGCTCCTCTATGAAATGTTCGTAACATACTAGCGATACTCAACTTTAATAGGTTGTGGTGCTTATTACTTTGGCAATAGCAAACACTTTTACATATACAGTCAAGGTAAAGAGAGCGTACAACCACTTTCTGCCTTACAGCTTTACATGGCAGGATATAATAAAGATCTGACACAGAAAAGATTCCACAATATCATCTTTTATTGAGCTCAGATGAAGCCAAAATTCTTGTACTGTATGGCAAAAACAAAGTGTATGACACCTCCTTAGGATGTAAGGAGTAAATCGGCAGGTTCCCCTGATCAAATGCACGTTTCTGTCACCAGTTTCTGAAGATTGTCTGGGTTATATAGAAGTGTTAAAACAGTGATTCTCCAAATAAGGACCATCATTCTGTCATGATGGGGGCACGAGAACCTGCCAAATATTAATTTTTGTATTTTTTATTTTTTTAGTATTTATTTATTTATTTTTGGCAAGTGAAACAAATGTCTATCTTGGGACAACCTGGACTTGTTGCGACTGGTTGGAGACAACTGGATCTTGTGGTGGTTCTGGAGCCAGGTAAAGAAGAGAAATAACCAGGTCGGATACCTGCTGCTTTATAAAATCTTTGCTGTTCACTAGAGACATGTTTTCACCAGAGAACTCAATCCGTAGAACAATATATTTATGGTTTGTAGAATAGGCGCAGCTTCTCATTGCCTCACTTCATCCTTCTTTAGGGATGGGTATAGTTAAGGACTTATCGATACTTCTAATTTTAACGATTCTCCTTATGTATCCGATATTTTATCGGTGCCATTATCGAAACTTATTTTTTAATCAGAAAAAAGGGTAAAAAACAAATGGTTTATTTTTTAGAAACAGAGCAATAAAAACATTATATAAATAACTTTGTATAAACAAAAGGCTAAAACGTATGTAGGAGAGAGGAATATCTACATTGACAAGAAAATGATCAAAAATACTCGCAATTATGTTGTAGGGTTCTTTTTTGTATTGAGCATATTTAAAGTATTAAATAATATTTTACCTGAATCAAAACTACATTTATACATGTTTTTATATAAATTTTAACCAAAAGACAGCAGAGGCAGCCACAGTGGATGAGGTGAATAAATGAGAGGCTGCATGTCAATCAGTTACAGGGAGGATCTATTTAAGTGTAGCAGTCTCAGAGAAAGATAAATTATCATTACCCATTAAAGAATATGTTTATAATATATTTACATCCCGCTTTGTTCTCTAGTGGAAGCTTTGCTGGTGCGGGAATCATTTTCAATGTGAAACAGACGAGTCTGTCTCGTCTCTGACTTCAACACGATGATGCTGACCGACCGCCTGTCAGTAGGGCTGGGCGATATGGATTAAAAAATAAATTTCCGGTTTTATCATACCAAATCCGATTAATAGATTTTTTTTTTTTTTCCTCCTCTTTGTTTCATAAAAAATAAATTAAAGAAATTATTATAAAACCTTGCTTTTATGTCAAAGTATTTCGTCAGGGAGTTGACCTGAATTCAAAGTGCAACTAAAAACAAGCTGTGAAACATGCTTGTAAAACAAGATGGCAGCCGTACCGTTATAAACAATGAAAATATAACAAAACATTTGCTGCTAGTGGTATTACACATTGAGCTAAGAACAGGCTTCACTGCACTTGTGAACTTCAAACTAAGTTAAAAAAAAAAGTAAATAAGTAAATGAAGTACCTCGTATTATGGTAAAAAAAAGTTTCTACTTAACAATATTTTGACAATACATTTGCCTAAACATATATTCAGCATCACATGCTGTTCTCTTCATGGAAACCCAATGAGTGTACTGGCAAAATAAAATCCAGATTTTCCAAAAATGATATCTTAAAGAATTGTAAATTTGAATTAATCGATTAAATCGATTTATCGCCCAGCCCTACCTGTCAGCTTTCAAAGCAGGAGGAGCTGATAGTTTGCTGAAGAGACGAAAACTCGCTGCTTTTACTAGATGTCAAAGTCTAACAACACAGAAACGTATCGCTAAATTCGTTGCTTTTGTTACTTTTGAAAATAAAAATCTCTAGCGTGATCTGAAAAGTTGCTAAATAGTTGTCAGGCGAGCATGTGACAGTAGAACGTTAGCCCCTCCCATCAGTCCCCTCGGCGTGTTTCTGAAGGAGGAGAAGATCAACAAATTAATGTTTGGGTTGGAGTCTCCCTGGAAAAATGATTATGACCTTAAAAATACCAGCCTGTCGGTCTAGGAAGACCTTCCCACGTGGCTCCTTGGCCGTTTTCATACCGAGTTTCGGTACCTGTCCCTACCCTTCTCCCATGTATTTGAACAGGTGCTCAGTAAATTTTGCTAATTTGACCATAAAAATGTTGAAATCATACTGAAAACAAGTTTATAGAGCAGTCAAGTGGACAAATAGAATTTTCTCTCATGATTGTTAGTATTTTAATTGCCATGATGAGGGGTGAGGCACTGTGTCCCATGCGTCCCCTTGAATGCAAGTCGCTGTCGGATTGTAACGAACTGCTAAAAAATGCTAAAGGTCACCAAGTGATGCAGGCACAGATGAGAAAGAGGAAAGAAGATAATAGACAGATATCGCAGCCAGTATCTTTTGCAGGATTTACTAATAATATTGCCACTGCAAGATTTTTTAAAATATCTTCACAATTTTGTAATTATGTTGTTTGGTTTAGGTCCTGGACTGCAAACATTTAAAAATTGGTTCACAAACCTTTTTTTGGTCCACTCCCCCTTCAGAGGAGGACATTTTTCACTCACCCTCTTCCTCCACTTTAAATGTAGTACAGGCAAATATTATTAATTTCCTATATCAATTTTATTACTTCTCTCCCTGCAAACAAATTTTTAAAAGAAAAACAAAAAGCCTTTTCTTTTTACAAATCATAGTTTGAGTGAAGTAATGCTACAAATATAAAAAGGTCAAGTTTTAACAGATTTAGAAGTCATGGGTGCATGAAATAAGTTATCACTGTACTGTATTGTTGAAAACAAGCCTTTGTAGAATATAGTTCAGTTGACAAAATTAGATTTTCCTTTGATGGTGAGCAGCTGTTGTCATATGTTAGTCAACCTTGTTCGATTCGCATTATTGGAAAACAAGCTGGAAACTTGTGCTTTCAAAAACGTGGCAATTTAACTGAATAGATGATGGATTTAGAGTCTTTTCCTGATATGCCCCACTATTTCAGAATCACTTTTCTCACATATGTTTTAATGACTTACAGAGAATTGTGTAAAGTTTAGGGACCTAGACTCCAATCACCCAGGGACGGACAAGAGACCGGTTCTGGTCCAACACACCTGAATAAAAAAAGCTGAATGTCTTCCTCAGCATGCAGTCAGAAACCTTCTAATGACCTGATTATTGCATTTAGGGAAAATGAAACAGAAACGGATGTAAAATATGCAGGACGGCGAACCTCAAGGACAGGAGATTATAACATCTATACACAGACGGCAGATGTACAGTAGTAATATCATCAAACAAATGTGTTGAATTGTAATAACCCACTAAATGTTGACAAAGTTTAGATATTATCACAATCTCTCAACGCCTATGTTGCAAAAACCGAGTATGCAAATTTAAGTATTGTGTATCATAGAGCACTTGGAGTTTAGAAAATCCTATTCAATTAAATTTTATTTATATAGCGCCAAATCATGAAACATGTCATCTCAAGGCACTTTACAAAGTCAAGTTCAATCATATTATACAGATTGGGTCAGATTATACAGACTGGTCAAAAATGTCCTATATAAGGAAACCAGTTTATTGCATCTAAGTCCCGACAAGAAGCATTCACTCCTGGAGAAGTGTAGAGCTACAGGGAGAGTCATCTGCATTGTACATGGCTTTGCTGCAATCCCTCATACTGAGCAAGTATGAAGCGACAGTGGGAAGAAAAACTCCCCATTAACGGGAAGGAAAACCTCCGGCAGAACTACCATCCTACTAAAATAGTAAAATGTACTGTTGAGAACTTTTGCTGATTAGGTGTTCACCTGTACTAGTTAGTATTAGCAGCATGTATTACATCAGAACAGCAGCGGACGAATCAACCCACAACTCACAGATTGCTTTGCCTTCAGGAGCACTGGATCTCACCGCAGAATGCCACCAACATTAAGCCAATGCACCCCACCTCCATCCACGGTGTGGAGGACATGATCAGGCTGGGCGACCTGAATGAGGCTGGGATTCTCCGCAACCTGCTCATCAGATACAGGGAGAAGATCATATATGTGAGTATCGTGATTTTTATTTAAATTAGGTCCTGGAGTGTGGCTTCAGCTCCAGGGTAGAGCCTGTGTGACCCATGTACAGAGGCCTCAGTCCGCAGAACGGCCGTCCATGGTTCAACTCCGTGTCCTGTACGCCTACTTTTAATAATAAAGACGCTAGAGCCACAAAAAATTCTGGATTGAATGATCTATAATTAGTTTATTAAAAACAGGGAATAATTATTGAAATACCTCAAACCACAGTTCTGTTTAATATATTAGTAATTACTTATCTAAAGCAGCGATACAATTTTTCTTGTTTGCAATTTTTTAAATAAAATGACAGTACTCTGTCCAAGAAAGCCAAAATGCGTTTTTTATTTGAATTCAAATAAGTTTTACGTTTAAAACCTGCCTCTATTGCATTAAATATGTCAGTTTTCATTCACATATTCTCGTCTGATAAACGTAGTTCTGCGTACTGCAGCAGAGAGCCGGTTTAAAGCCTTTGGTCAGCTTGGCCTCGCCTGTTCAACATCCTGCAGCACAAACACTTCCACTAGCATTAATACCATAATAGATTTGTGACGGAGTGTTGCACCGAGATAAGACGTGTGGATGAATGGCGCGTTTGAGCGGTTTCCCAAACATGGTTGTAGCCAATCAGAGTGAAGTCTACAAGGTAGAGCTGCATATCATTACCCTACCCAACCCTTTTACTATGAACCGGCCAAATCAACCCCCAACCCCCCTATTTTTATTGAATTCTTTAGAGAATTTACATGTGCTGCAATATCAACTACATTAAATAGATTATACAGTAATGTCACGGTTTACAGGTTCAGATTGTTGAACTCAAGCGAAATTTTGCTTCGCTCTAGATTTGTGTTCACTGCGCCTATTCGCAGTTTCACTCTATTCTCCCAATTTGCTCCATTCGAGTTGCTTGAAAAGCATTTTTCGCATTGTAGATGGTAAATTTTTTCCTGAATGACCTTTACATACGGATAACATAAATCACTAACTCCATTCGCCTTGTTCACATTCGGTGTCAACGTACCTTAAGGAGCAGGCTTTAAAATAAGTTCCTAATCCCCCACACACCCACCCACACTCCATGGTTGTATTGTTGGAAACTAGAGCCGGGGTCTCAAAGTGAGTCACGACAAACCACGTGGGGGTCGCTAGATGATCCAATTTTCTGACTTTACATTGTCAGAGATATACTTATTTTAATATAACAAATGTATTTAATTGTGAAAAATAAATCTTTCTTTAAAATTTCCGACTTTCTGACAGAGAACATCAAAGTTTATTCTCACACAGATGTGTGAAATTAATCTTAAAATAAACGTAAGAGTTTTTTTGTGGAATTTTATTCCTCTGTGGCCAATACTTTTTCTTTTATCTATATGGCTACAATGGCTCACATTATTAGGTGTACAAGAATAAAGAACATCACATGAATAAAGTCATATTATGAGAATAAAGTCCTATTAAGTCAAAGTCAAAAGTATTTTATTGTCACCACGTGTTACTGTGGTGAAATGTACACATAATGAAGGCAAGAACTGACAAACAGGCAATGGACAAGGGTTACATTTTCTTTCCATTACATGAATAAAGTCATATGGAAATAAAGTCATTAAGTGAATAAAGTTGTAATGTTACAGGAGTAAAGTCACACTGTCATTGCACAAAGTCCGGATACTAATAATATTTTGATGTGGCTTTGCTAAAACGATTTAGTATTTCCTTATTCATGAAACCAATACTAAAGTATAACTTTACAAAACCCTCCACATTAATAATTTTAAAACAGGGGGAAGGCCCTCTCCCCCCACAAAACAGTCGCCAGTCTCTGGCGCTGTTATTTTGTGGGTCACAGGCTGAAAAGTTAGGGAATCCCTGATTTAGTGTCCTGCGTTTTTTAACAATATATGGCAATTTTTTGTCCGCTGTGTCCCAGTAAAGTAATGTTTGTAAAGTGGCTCCAGTGTATGGCAGAGCTTCGCCTCTGTCTGTCTGCCCCAGGGCAGCTGTTGCTACTATAGCTCACCACCGTCAGGGTGTGAATGTGTGAATGACTAAATGTAGTGTGAAAGGCTTTGGAGGTCGTCAAGAGTAGTTTAAGTGACGCTCACAGCAACATTTCCATCCAGTGTGGTGTTTTTCCTTTTTAGTGATCTTGGTTACAGTTTACAGAGACCTGATAACCCTCAGGAGCACTGGATCTCACCGCAGAATGCCACCAACATTAAGCCAATGCACCCAACCTCCATCCACGGTGTGGAGGACATGATCAGGCTGGGCGACCTCAGTCTATGCTTAACTTTGTCTAAACCTTTAGTCTTTCCTCCTTTTCTTCTGTAGACTTCTTTTATTCTCAATTATCCACCTCTGTCTTCTTCTGTCTTTGTGGAAAAACAGTTTAATTCCCCTGTGGGCTTTTTATAGTGCTCATTCATGCCTGTAGGGCTTTAAATTAGACTCTTAGCGTGTTTGAACTGTGCATCTTTTTTAACTAATTGGTCCATCGGTGCAGGCATTTGAAAAGGCAAAAACAAAACATCAAATTGTCTAAAGTAGATATTTTTGTGTCAAAAGTTGGTCACAGGGGGCCGGGGACCTGCATGCTTTATATGTTGCACTGATTCAACACACCTGAATCAAATTAATGCCCCTCCACCCCACTGCAGAACTAGGTGACATGCTAAGAAAGGAATTCAGCCACTTTATTCAGTTGGTCTTGAATCAACGACTCAAGACTTGTAGGACACAAACCCTCGAGGACCGGAGCCGGACACCCCTGGTGTAAGATTATGCTCCCTGTGGAAAGATTTTTATTTTATCTTGCAATCAACCCTAAACAATGTATCCTACAAAATTAAAATTTGTGTTTCTGTTGCTACCAGCTCTCATCTCATGGTCATTTCTCTATTTTACTCTCCATGTTTCTACCTTTCATTTCCTCCAAAGACAAACTGTGGTGGGAGGGTAAGTCAGCTTCTGAAGTTTAAGCATGGCTACAAAGAGGATCGCTTCCTGCACAAAAAACTGTAACAGTTAATGCAACACATGCATGGCACTAAAACAACAGCACACTGTATATTGACTAAAGGTAACATGCATGTTTGTTGCATGTATTTTGTCCATCTCAGAGCCATGAAACCAAAGAAGTTTTGTGTGACTAAGGGTGACTTTTCTTACACGTTAATCATTGATGTTGTCGGGTTCGAGCAGGATGAGTAAAAACACTTTACTGGACAGACTTGATTTTCTCCGTTAGGTTTGCTGGTAACCAAGTTCAGCATGGCAGCTTGGGTGCTCGTTGATTTGTTTTTCAATATGGCAGCTTGTTCTCATGTGGCGAACATCGATACGCTCTCGTTGTCAGCCTACAACATCTGAGACCAGAGGGAGCTCATCTTCCTTTAGCAACAAGGGACACAGACTCGTATTTGCACAACTGCCGTTTGATTTTTGTAATTGGCACAACTTTCATTTAAAATTATTCTAGGTAATTATGTGGTTACATGTTTCTGAGTTTGTTTACAGATTAAAGCGTGTGTTTTTTTTTTTTGCATTATCAAAAAGAAAAACAATTTGTTCAGGATTAATGTCAACAGGTTTTTGGTTTCCTTCTCTGGAGAAATAGTTGATCACTAATAGGGCTGGATGATAATTCAATAACAGTATATATCAATTGATATACATATATCGATGATAGGAATAAAGGAGTCAATACAAAGTTCAATAGAATAACTGTTTTCCTTCATCGTGCATTCTAGCCATGTAGGTTAATATTAGTCATTATTCTCCCCCAACCAATCACAATGCAGACCCAGGAACCAAGCTCCGCCTCCTTTAAAGAGTTCAAAGACCACACGTTCTTTTTTTTTTTTTAAACTTGTAGTCTTGGTAAAAAAAAGTTGGTTGAATAAACGGTTGAGTTTTAATTCAGTATTTGTGTGTCTCTGTGTATAAAAACAGGTTGCTAAGCGACAGCATAAAACGGCCAGGGCTGCACTTAAAATATGTTATGAATGTGTTGATAATTATCGATATCGATCAATATGATTTCTATTTTATTGATTTGCTGTATCGTCCAGCCCTAATCACAAACTATTTGCAGCCATTTTCAGAAACCTCTCGACTAAAAGAATTATGATCGTAAAAAGGTGTAAAATAAAATAAAGTGTGTTCTTTTCTACTGTGTGCAGACCTACACGGGCTCCATCCTGGTGGCCGTCAACCCATATCAGGTACTGCCCATCTACAGCGCTGATCAGATCCGCCTCTACACCAACAAGAAGATCGGTGAAATGCCTCCTCACATCTTTGCCATCGCCGACAACTGTTACTTCAACATGCAGAGAAACAACCGAGACCAGTGTTGTATAATCAGGTAGGAGGGTTCAGGTCGAAAGGGAAACCTGACATGACAAAGATGTTAAGCTTCTTCCACAAATCATTTCTCAAAGACGAGCGGCTTCAGAGCTGCCTCTGGCCATTCATAAATCATAAGTGAATTCTGCAGACAAGAGGAATTTCTCCACAGACAGGTAAAAGCCTCATTGACAGTTATCCCAAATTCTTGATGGCCGCTGTTTCCACTAAGGGATGGGACAACCAGTTATCCAGTTTAGTTTTTTTTTTTTTTTTCACGTAGTGCCGGGTGAGTTTGGGTAACTTTTTTTTTTGTCAATGAATAGAAGAATTGTTTAAAAAATACGTTTTGTATTTACTCATGTTTTCTTTGTCCAGTATTAAAATTTGTTTGATGTTTGGAAACACTTAAAGGTAGAGTCTGATTTCTTAATTTTTTTCCCCCCCAAAGTCTCCCCCAAGTCCCTTTTTGAATAACTGTGCATGCACAAGACCGTCTTACCTGCTCCTCAAGGGGTTCGCGTGAATATTTTTTCCCAAATTCACTTTATCTTATTTCTTTATACTGAGGCCTTCCTCTTCTTCTCATAAACATGAGCATGGTTTGCTTCATGCAACTCTCAGCCATGTTCAAAGTATACGGTGAGAGCAGCAGAGCTACAATGAACGGCTAACACCAAAGCTAACTGCTAAGCTAACTGCTTGGCTAACACCAAAGCTAACTGCTAAGCTAACCGCTTAGCTAACTGGATACATTAATAAGAAGTGCTCATGCCAAACTTAGCCTTTTACAGTGGTCACCCTTAAATACAACCCTAATCAGTTGACTTAATTTACTGGAAATTAATTTTCTCCCTACGTTCCTTTATTTATGTCGATCTTTACCTGTCTGTATCCCTAAGACCTTCTTTACTACGCTTGATTATATAATTTCTTCCTAAATCAGGAATGGTAAAAGATCTTGAGTATATAGATTGCATTTCCAGAAATTGGTTATATTTTTTTCCCCAAAAGGTTTTATTTGTCTATTTTTTAATTGATGATTCTTGATTTTTATTGCAAAATCTTTTTTTCAAAAAAGTTTTTCTAGTTGGAGATAAAAGGATAGAATTCAGCTCAATGGTGTATTTTGGGGATACATGGGGTAAATTCTATGAGCCAAGGCTATGCCACATGCAGAAGCAGTCCTACAACAGAAATCAACACTTTTATTTGACCAGATTCTCTTGTATGAGACGAAAAATACGTTTGGCACAGTTTTGGGTACATTTGGCTAAATTCTTCCAAAAAATCAGTTGCACCTGACACACTGTACCCTAAAACATTAGTGAAGCAAATGTTTCAACTGATTCAGTTCAGATTTGCTGCAGTTATAGTCAAGAAGTGCATTTTTACAATGTGAGGCATCTTCTGGGTTTTCATGGTGTTTTGTAATGTTCATTTAGAAAATCACCAGTGAATCAGTCATAGTAACAGTTGCAGTAGTGGTTCCATTGGAAAAATATTTTCACTCTTACCTTCACACAAACACCAAAAGTTTGCATTTAGACTTTATAACTGTGCAGATGTACTTGATGTATATCATGACGGCAATTTCAAGTGGAGATTGTTCCTAGACACCTCTAGGTTTAAGGGGTTTTAACATCATCTGGAAGCATTCCTGTGCAAATTCTCAGTGTAAAACTAGAAATCACTCAGTGTAAAACTAGATTCTGAAGTGTTCAACCACTTGCTGTTTTTACTTTTTGACCACTGATGGTCACTTCGCAGTGGAGAGTCTGGAGCGGGGAAAACGGAAAGCACCAAACTGATCCTGCAGTTCCTGGCGGCCATCAGTGGTCAACACTCCTGGATTGAGCAGCAGGTCCTGGAGGCTAACCCTATACTTGAAGGTAGGAATATATTTCATGTCGATGCACTTGGTGCAGTAAGATAAATGCTTTCCAAGAACTGATATAGGTTTTAGAAACATTTCCTGGACATTTTTTTTTTTATCTTATTGGGGGCTTGTGACTTAACCTTTCTCTAAGCACCTCTTGGTTTGGCTTATTTAAAGAAAGGTATCCAGCTTATAAATTTGCACAAATTGAGACCAGGGCTCACATGTTTCTGAAACGGTAGTTCCACAATGAAAAAACAGAACTAAAATAAGTTAAAATATTCTTGAAATTATTGTATTTGTCCTTTATTTGAGCAGGTAAATAAGATAATCTGCCAATGGAATAAGATTTTTGCACTTAAAATAGGAAGAAGTCATCTCCATCAACTTATTTCAAGTGCATTATATCTAATTATCTTATTTTTGGGGTAAAATTACTCTTTCCATTGGCAGATAATCTTATTTACCTGCTCAAATCAAGGACAAATGCACTAATTTCAAGAAAATTTTACTTATTTTTAGTTCTGTTTTTGCAGTGTAGTATTTTAGCCTTGTGAAGAGAAAGAAGAGGACAGAGGGCTCTGCTTATTAAACAGTGTGAAAACTTTAATATCAAATTTGAGGTTTAAATTTAACCTCAAATTTTGAGTCACACCTTTATATAATTATACAAAAAAAATATCTGTTAAAATGGGTTCAGACCCTAATGTGAGTTGTTCACATGATGGCTGTAATACGTTTTCTTTTAATTTTTTTAAAGCTTGGTTTAAAAATGGTTATTTTATATTTTTGCTGTTTCAATTTATTAAAAAGTGGAATATGATGTGACTTTGTGCCACAGTCCAAAAGTATCTAAGGACCCATTTTGAAATTGGTTCTTTGCAGAACTATTTGCTATGTGGAGATCCAACAGATCTGTGGTTTGTGTTGTCTCCCCCTCCAGCTTTTGGCAACGCTAAAACGATCCGTAACGACAACTCCTCTCGCTTTGGGAAGTACATCGACATCCACTTCAACAAGAGGGGAGCCATAGAGGGAGCAAAGATAGAGCAATACCTGCTGGAGAAGTCCAGGGTGTGTCGACAGGTATGCCTGCAGGACAAGTTCAGCGCTCAACCTCTGCTTTATCCTGCAAACATTTAGGTTTCAAGGGTAAATGAGCTTTAACTAACAAGGTCACTCATTAACCATTCAGCCTGATTTGTATTTCTGTGCTGCAGGCTTATGATGAGAGAAACTATCACATCTTCTACTGCATGCTGAAGGGTATGACTGTAGACGAGAAGAAGAAACTGGGGTTGAGCAAAGCCACCGACTACACCTACCTGACCATAGTGAGCATCACCATAATGCTGTACATTTAACTGTTAAGTTTCAGCTGTCACAGCTTTGATATAATTTTTAATAACTTGAGAAACCATTTGTAATGGTTTTCTATTTTGTGTTGGTTCTTAAGTGGTTTTCTGTTTATTAATACCATATTTTCCAGACCATAAAGCGCTCCAGAATATGGCCGAACTTTAGAGGTCCACTCAGAAACAAATCCTCCAGGTTGGTCATAAAGTTTCCTCTCTAAGGAAACCCAGCAGGTTGCATCAAGTCTCTCCAAGCAGCATTCACTCCTCCTGAAAGAGCGTAGAGCCACAGTGGACAGTCGTCTGCATTGTTGATGGCTTTGCAGCAATCCCTCAAACTGAGCATGCATGAAGCGACAGTGGAGAGGAAAACTCCCCTTTAACAGGGAGGAGAACCTCCAGCAGAACCAGAACCAGGCTCAGTGTGAACGCTCATCTGCCTCCACCCACTGGGGCTTAGAGAAGACAGAGCAGAGACACAGAAAGCACAGAAGCTCACATTGACCTAGGAGTACTTTCTATGGTAGATGGTAATAGAGGATGATCTGCCTCCCCTGATGACGTCACAGCTAACAGAACACCAGACCAGGTGTACCTTCCATGAAGAGAAAAATGAGAGAGAACAAAAAGTTAAAAGCTGAAATAACAACAAACAATGCAGATTGGAGAGCAGTAGGAGAACTCAGCAGAGTGAGAGAAATAGACCCTGATGTCCTCCAGCAGCCTAAGCCTATAGCAGCATAACTACAGAGGTAGCTCAGGGTAACATGAGCCATTCTGACTAGAAGCTTTGTCACAAAGGAAAGTTTTAAGATTAGTCTTAAAAGTAGACGGGGTGTCTGCCTCACGGACCAAAACTGGGAGTTGGTTCCACAGGAGAGGAGCCTGATAGCTAAAGGATCTGCCTCCCATTCTACTTTTAGAGACTCTAGGAACCACCAGCAGACCTGCAGTCTGAGAGCGAAGTGCTCTGTTAGGAACATACGGGGTAATCAGAGCTCTGATATATGATGGAGCTTGATTATTAAGGGCTTTATACGTTAGAAGAAGAATTTTAAAATCTATTCTTGATTTAACAGGAAGCCAATGAATGGAAGCTAAAATAGGATTTTAATCAGAACTCTTGCTGCAGCTGAAGGCTTCAAACTGCATTTTGTGGTTTTCCTGATAGTAAAGAATTACAATAGTCCAGCCTTGAAGTAACAAATGCATGGACTAGTTTTTCAGCATCACTCCTGGACAGAATGTTTCTAATTTTGGCGATATTCCGGAGGTGAAAAAATGGAGCTCTGGAAACCTGTTTAATATGGGAGGTATGTGATGCGTTTGAGGAAAAAACACTCATAGCCACTTGATCAGATTGGAAATGCTGACCAAACCCTCGTGTTATTTTTGTTTTTTTGTTTTTGATATAACTACACCTGTGACCGTGCACAAAAAAGTGAGAAGTCTGTTATTGTGAAAACAACTGAGTGTTTTTCTTAAGATAATTCTGAGAAAGAGGGGCCTCGCCTTAAAATCAGGGTTGCTCTATAGTTGGGTTAATACGGTAGTTATATCAAATTCACTGCCCCTTTCCCTCATCCTGACCTCGTCCCCACTTACCCCCCTCCAGTCATCCTCACACTTGGCTTTGCCCCTGAGTCTGCATTGGTACATCCTACTTTGGTGGAAATAAAAAAAAAAAATGTCTGTGGGGCGGAGTTATGCTGCTATTTTGGATTTAGTTACACTTTAAACTCTTCCACTTGAGGCACAAACCAAGCTGTTATTATACAATTGTTTCACCTTGAACATGAGACTCTCCTCCCTATCTTGTGGGAACCCTCTAATAACAAAGCAACGTGTCTTCATAAAACAGCTTCTTCTGGGTGACCTTTCCAGCCATTTTCTTCTCAGCTGCTTACATCCTGGAACTGATGATGCCAACTTCCAATTTGCAGTTTTCTCTAACTAGTTCAGGGCGTCTGAACTTTCTGGGCTTCTCAAGCACCTCCTGCAGACTTTCAGATTTACTTTTAATTTATTTTCACATTATTAAATGATCACCTGGCCGTCTTGGTATAAGAAGTTAGTAAATTCTTCCCCCTTCCAGCTCCATGCAACACCAGTGAAATATCGTATAGTAGAAGAATTGCAAGAAAGATAAACATTATTTTCGCAATGAATCTGTACTAGTTCTGCACATATGAGCTTTTGTTTCCATGTGCTGTATTTCTCTTTTAACCAATCATCCCTCCTGTCCTTCCCCTGCAGGGTAAGTGTACAGTTTGTGACGGCAGAGACGATTTGAAAGAATACTCCAATATTCGGTCTGCGATGAAGGTACTCTAGACTTTAAAGTCTGCAAACCATCTAACTCTACATATAAAAACTATGTGTTCACTGGTTTGAAGTATTTTAATAATGATAATAGTAATATTAGATTTTATTTATTGGTGCCTTTAGAGACTCAAGGTCACTTTACTTTGAACAACACATCGTTTAATACAATGCACGCTCAAGAAAAAAACAACAAATATTGACCTCATAATGTGGTGTAAAATGCTCATCACATATGTTTCTGTTTTTTACATTATTTAGGTGCTGATGTTCACTGAAAAGGAGAACTGGGAGATTTCTAAACTACTTGCTGCAATATTACATATGGGAAACCTACGGTATGAAGGTAAATATTGAGTGGAAGAAATCCGACTTTTTATAGTTCACTTTATTACATGATTATATTCATTATTATGTTCCCAACTGTGGCACCTGGTAATAAAAAAGGTTTACGGGTGTGCTCTAGAGGTTGGGGGTTACAACGCAACACTAAACTCAACTTGAACATAAATCTGTCCACTTACCTGCTGCTGGATTTTTAAGTCTGGTCAGTCCAGTCCAAATTCCTTTACCCGCTTTTTCCTCCCTCCAGCAAAAGCCTCATAAAATTATTTTGTGGATAAAAAATTCTTATGTTGTGCCATTTTCTCATGTATTGTGGGAGGGACTTTGATGGGCATGATAAATTAGTCTGACTGGAGGGTGAATGACACAAAAAGCGCTGACTGGCCACGGGTGATTAGCGCTGCACCCCTAGGAGAATCTTTAATTAACCAATTAGAGACCAACATGAAGGCCAAAAGGTTACAGACTCAAATACACTCGTCTGTCTGGCACCCCTCGCCATTGAGATATACTTTAGACTCACATGAAAAAATTGAACGGTAATTCTAAAAAAATAATTAAGGTCAGTTACATTTTATGAGGGAACAGAAGTAATAATTTTAATCTGTAATTGATGTTTACTGTGTCTACACTTTTTTTCCCGTCAGTTTTGCCTGAGCGCCCCCTATTGACAAGCCCCTGCTGGTTCCTAATTTGTTTCCTGCAGCAGTCCTTGGAGGTTAAATAAGGCTGAACGATTTTAGAAAATAATCTAATTGCGATTTTTTTAATATTTAAATTGCGATTTAATGCAATAATTTATCATGTCTTTTTAAACATATACAAACAACAAATCTATCTGTTTCATCGCTGTGCAGATTAGGTGCTAAAAGAGCTGCTGCGTCTCAACTCTGAGCAGAAATGATTGCGTTCTCCCTACGATATATTTAAACCAAAATTGCTATTTGATTTTGACTTTTCTCTGCATTAACCACAAGCAACAAAAATGGCCTCTAAATAAAGAAGTTTGTAAACAAGGACTATTTGAAACAAGAACTTTTAATGTTTTTATTAATCAGAATATTATTCAAGAGAACAGCTTTTAATTGATTTGGACAACAATCCTTGTTGAACCTAAAGTGCAACCAACAAGCAAGTCTATGTATTAAACTGATTGACCAGAACTTAATGCTGTGGTGAGATTCCTGGAAGTTTCTGGTAAAACAGTATGATTATATAAACTCTAAAACAAGTAATATAAATTAGATTGTCACTGCTGCAACTGCCTTCCCTTCCACGTGGAGGCAAACCCACTTTAAAAATTTTACCGACACCTAAAGGACGCAGTCAGCAGTCTTCCCCATGATTGTGTCCCCTACAGAACCAGACTGAGATTTAAAGGCCTTTGCAGGAGTTTTAAGTTAATTAGCTGATCAGAGTGTGACACCTGGTGTCTTCAATATTGTAACATTTCACAATATTATAGTTTTCTGACATACTGAATTTGGGGTTCTCATTAGATGTCGGTTATCATCAAAATTAAAAGAAATAAAAACTTGAGATATATCAGTCTGTGTGTAATGAATGAATATAAAAATACAAGTTTCACTTTTTCAATGGAATTACTGGGAAAGAAAATCTTCATAATATTCTAATTAAATGACCTGTACTCTGTTAAACTCAACAGCTCGTACTTATGACAACTTGGATGCCTGCGAGGTTGTCCGCTGCCCTCATCTCACTACTGCTGCTACACTACTCGAGGTAAAACACACCTTCTCTACCTAATCTAACAAGCAAGCTATACTAACTGAGCCTTCAGGTGAATTTAAAGGTTTGCAGGCCTAATTTTGCTTTATGAACACTTCAGTAGGGCTGGGTATCATCTAGGATGAGCCGATATGATTCTCGATACATTGTTCACGATACAATATGATTCTCCATATAGCTTAGCTTGATTTGATTTGACTCCAATATCGATATCTATTACTTTCATATTAATGCTCAAAGTCATTCAATCAACAAAACCAGCCAAATATTATATATATGTTCAATTTATTGAACACTGATATATTGACAGGAAAATAAAGTGCACAGAAACCAAAAATGTGCCCCAACGTCTGATTTTAGGAACGAAGGCGCTTCTAAAATCCTGTTGGTCGTTCCACAAATTCGTCTCACTTGCACTTCCTCGCTCTGAACAGTAATGGCGCGCTGCAATAGCGCCCCCTAGTGGTTGGGAGGAACATCAATATTGAAAGCCAGAATATCGATATTAAATCGTTTTTAAAAACATCAATATTAATCTTTGTATCGATTTTTATGCACAGCCCTAAACTTTAGATTAAGTTTTAACTTCATAGAAAAGAAGCAGGGATTCATTTCAAATGTCTAAAGATTCATGCACCTGGAGAGACATAATATTTTTGAGTATCAGGTGCAATATTATGTATATTGTACCAGATACTTAATATTATCGATGCGTTATGACAAAGTTGGAATTTTTTTTTTTTCTTTACAAATTATGTCAAACCTTCAATTTCTAGTTCTAAAAAAGGTAACATTTAATTTTAATGTTGTAAGCTCTTCATTGAGCTGTAGAAAGAACACTGGGTTAAAACAAGTTCGTTTTTCTGTTAGAAATTATCCTGATCCTCACCTCCACTCTGCAAATGACCTCAGGGTGTTTTCAGACCTACAGTGGTGTGAGAAAGTGTCCCCCCCCCCATGGTTTATTTTGTTGTATCTTTAACAAACCTAAGTATTTCATTTCATCAAACAAATTTAGTTATTAGTGAAAGACAAGACTACATTCAGTTTTTAAATGAAGGTTTATATTAAGGGAACAAGTGATTTTTTCCTAAACCCATTACCGGGCTAACAACTGCAATCCAGCGTTTGCGAGAACTTGTAGTGAGTCTTTTTTCGCACTGTTGAGGAATCTTGGCCCAATTATCTTTGCGGAATTGTTGCAATTGAGTCACATTGGAGGGTTTTCCTGCATGAACGGCCTTTTTAAGGCCAAAGATCTCGATAGCATTCAGATCAGGACTTAGGAGTGACTAGGCCACTCCTAAGTCTTCATTTTGCTTTTCTTCAGCCATTCAGAGCTGGTCTTGCTGGTGTGTTTTGAATCACAGTTCTGCTGCAGAACCCAACCAGGTTTCAGCTGGGGGCCGTAAACAGACGACCGGACCTTCTCCTGCAGGATGTTTTCATTCACGCCAGAACTCATGAGTCCATTTATTACAGCGGATCTTCCAGGTCCTGCAGCAGCAAAACAGCCCCAGACCATCACACCACATGTTCCTGTGGCTCTGATGTTCTTGTTCTTAAATGTAGTGTTACTTTTACGGCTTTAGTTACTTTTAAGTCTTGGGTATCATCAAGATGTGTTCTGTAAAACTTGAAATAAGTCTTGATGTTGTTTTTGCTCAGCAGTGGTTTTGGTCTCGGACCTCCACCACGCCGGCCATTTTAGCCCGCCTCTTTGTGATGATGGAGGCGTGACCTTAACTGAGACCAGGGAGGCCTGCGGGTCTTTGGCTGTTGTTCTGGGGTCTATTGTGGCCTCTTGGATGAGTTGTTAATGCACTCTTGGGGTAAATTTGGTCTGCCGGCCTCTCCTGGGAAGGGTTACCACTGCTCCAGGTTTTCACTATTTCTGGATAATGGCTCTCACCAGGCATGGACTGGTAATCGGGCGTACCGGGCATTTGCCCGGTGGGCCGACGTGCTGTTTGGGCCGGCAGACCCGACATGTATATTAATAATATGTATTATTATTATTATTATTATTATTATTATTATTATTATTATTATTATTATTATTATTTTATATATCCGCCTTGTTATATTTGCATAATGCATGAAGAAAAATAAAATCAGCAGCGCAAGAGTCTGTTCCGATCATCCGGCCCTTACCACAGGCTACTGCAGCCCATTGGTTATCATCCCTGACAGTCTAAAGGGCTAGGCCAATCATAAAGTAGAAAAACACCTTCACGCTCCATGTGGAACTTTGTGCAGCGGTGTTCACAGTAGTAATGGATAAGAAACGCAAGGGAGGCGCAGAGAAACTGCGCGAAAAAAAGAAACAAGTTCTTCAAACGGACGCTGCGAAATGTGTCAAACTGACTGACATGTTCCCAACAGCAGGCCCTTCATCTGCTCCGGTGTCTGATGTAAAATATGGTGGTGGTGGTGGTTGTAGTCAGTGACGTGCGGTAGGCAGTGGTTCACTAACCGCAGTGGTTCATAGCTGGTGAGGCACTGACGTCATCAGTCAGATTTACTAATATATACACTCTACAGAATAGACTCATTGCAAAGTGCTGAAGACGACTGATTGAGCCAAATAAATTCACCAAGAGACATGGAAAAATATTGATTTGATGAAAAAATAAAAATAAATTATTTGTCATTTGACTGTAACAGTTTATGAATTATGATGGATTTCTGCATTTGTAACACATTCTAAAACTATAACCCACATTAAGCACATTTCATTACAGAAACAAAACATGAATAATTATCGCTGTCTTACCTCTACTTATAAATTAAGCCCATGCGCAGCTCTTTCTGCACAAAAATATCATCATTTTCCAGTAAAAGTTCTCTTTATCTTCTTCAGTTTTAAAACTCTCTCAGTCTCAGTGGAGCTCACTGTCAGGGAGGAAAGCCTTCCTTCATCAGTCCTGTTCCGGCTGGATGTTTAGAGTCTTTTTAGTGCTTTACTTGTTTAGCAAAACTCCCTAATAAAACATCCATAACTTGCTGCCACTCTACAGTTTTAGGATCAGGAGCGGTGCTCCTTGAGCGCCCCCTGCCTAGAGGCCAAGGAACTGCCGGTCTCACCTACAACCAGTTCTCTGCCGGTTTTGATCGCGCAGCAGCACGAAAACCTGTTACCTGCACACAGTATGATTACCAAAACACAATTCGTAATCCACATATATTAAATTGTGGAAAATCAGCTCATAACTGTTTGAACAATTAAATTTATGATCTAGAGACAGGAGGATGCATTCACAGAATGGAAGCCAACGCAGTTAACATGGGATTGCGCAATCCCAGGGGAGGCCAAGCGCGCCTGTTTAGGAACCATGACAATGTGGTGGGCCAGTCTAATCCAAAATGCCAGGGCCGATTTTTTTTGTCCCAGTCCACCCCTGGCTCTCACTGTGGTTCGCTGGAGTCCCAAAGCTTTAGAACCGGCTTAGATCTCAATTACTTTCTTTCTCAGTTGTTCCTGAATTTCTTTGGATCTCGGCATGACGTCTAGCATTTGAGGATCTTTTGGTGTACTTCACTTTATCAGGCAGGTCCCCTTTAAGCGATTTCTTAATTGAGAACAGGTGTGGCAGTAATCCGGCCTGGATGTGGCTAGAGAAGCTGAAAACATTTGTGATAAATCACAGTTATATATTTTGGTGTTTCAAAGATGTTTAATTTAAAAGAAAACTTCGATTGTTTAAGGGTATTGGATTCTGTAGCCTTTATCAAACAAAACCGGTGACTCTGTCTTCTCTAAGCCCCAGTGGGTGGAGGCAGATGAGCGTTCACACTGAGCCTGGTTCTGCTGGAGGTTCTCCTCCCTGTTAAAGGGGAGTTTTCCTCTCCACTGTCGCTTCATGCATGCTCAGTATGAGGGATTGCTGCAAAGCCATCAACAATGCAGACGACTGTCCACTGTGGCTCTACGCTCTTTCAGGAGGAGTGAATGCTGCTTGGAGAGACTTGATGCAACCTGCTGGGTTTCCTTAGAGAGGAAACTTTCTGACCAACCTGGAGGATCTGATGGAGTCTGACTTTGGAAAGAGCCTTGAGATAACATGTTTCATGAATAGGCATTGACTCTCTGACATTATTTTGGATCTGTATTTGTGTGTTCAGGTGGACTGCAAAGATCTGATGAATTGTCTGACCAGCAGGACGCTGATAACCAGGGGAGAGACGGTGTCCACCCCACTCAGCATGGAGCAAGCTCTCGATGTTCGAGATGCTTTCGTTAAGGTAAAGCCCACAATAAGAATACTAAATGAATTTATAAAAACACGTTTCATGAGTTGTTTGTGCTTGTTTTGTAAATACAGATAAAAATAAAAATTGGAAAAAAGAAATGTGAGACCAAAGCTACTTTAATGCTTACTGGCGCGTTGCGTGCTTCTGTCCATGCAGGGCATTTATGGGCGCTTGTTTGTTTGGATTGTGGAGAAGATAAATGCAGCCATTTACAGGCCTACATCCTCACAGCCCAAAGCTCTCAGGCGTTCAATTGGACTGCTGGATATCTTTGGCTTTGAGAACTTCACCATCAACAGGTGAAAATCCCACAGACCCTCGTAAATTTATCACTTCCCATCTTAACCACTATGGATGCAGTAAAAACACTAAATTAACCTCGCTAGCGAGTTAACAAACCCCAAGTTCCTCCAGGTGATTGCTTGATGCATTTATCATTTGAATGTCTGTGTTTTTGTGGGGTTATCCTCGTCCCCGCAGCTTTGAGCAGCTGTGCATCAACTTCGCCAACGAGAACCTGCAGCAGTTCTTCGTGCGTCACGTCTTCAAGCTGGAGCAGGAGGAGTACAACCTGGAAAACATCAACTGGCAGCACATCGAGTTCACCGACAACCAGGACGCCCTGGACATGATTGCCATCAAACCCATGAACATCATCTCGCTCATCGACGAGGAAAGCAAGTTTCCTAAGGTAAATCCAGCTCAGGTACACCTCTCTGTTTGGGTGCAGCTTGTCCCTAAAGCGGCGATGGTTTAATTGGGACGCTTCATGAGTTTCCAGTCTTAAACCTTTATAAAGCCTGTACCAAATGATGACCATTTAGCACAATATGTTCATTACTCCTATTAGCATAAAGCTAGGTAACAGTTTGTACCGTTTTTAATCGTTTGTGTAACTTTCTGCTCAATTTTTACCTCAGCGGTTCATAAATTATCTTTTAATATTCATATGTTCTCTATAGAAACAGAATAACGGTAAAAACTTGTACAAACAGGCACACACGCATGCTGCGGCTACATTTACTTGCTCCATATAAAATATATAATATATTTTTTTGGTTTGCCGCTACATTCATGACAAGTGACAAATACTTTGGTTTATATGTTTCTCTTTTGTTTTCTGTTTTTACTTGGAGCCTTGCAAAAACATTTAGCTTCAATCTACAATACTGTCTTTGCAAAAGACCAAAAAGAAAGTTAAAATTGTTGTAAAGTCTGACCCAGATGATTGATATTTCGCTGTGACTGATTTAAAACGTCTAGAAGGTGGTGAGAGGGGAATGTGCATGGCCGTCTTTCTGCTTTCTCTCGTGGATCACACAGTCAGTGGATGGGTTTGAGTTGACATCTAGCTGAACATGCCTCTATCTGTTTGTTTGTTTTCGGCCCACAGGGGACAGACACCACCATGCTGAACAAGCTCAACTTCCAGCACAAGCTCAACACCAACTACATCCCACCGAAGAACAACTACGAGACTCAGTTTGGTATTCAGCACTTCGCTGGAGTGGTGTACTACGAAACCAGAGGTCAGAGTCTCTTCGCGCACCGCACAGATGGGCCGTGTTGCGGTTTGTGGGTTTTGCTTGTTCTAGTTGGCCTGCTATGGATTCATTAGACTCACACTGCAAAAACTGATCTAAAAATAAGTAAAATGTTCTTAAAGTTAGTGTATTTGTCCTTGATTTGAGCAGGTAAATAAGATTATCTGCCAATGGAATGAGTATTTTTGCCCCTAAAATAAGATAATTAGACATCCTGCACTTAAAATAAGATGGAGATGAATTGTTCCTATTTTAAGTGCAAAAATCTTATTCCATTGGCAAATCATATTATTTACCTGCTCAAATCAAGGACAAACACACTCCTTTTAAGAACATTTTACTGTTTTTGCAGTGCACTTGTGGTGAAGCTGTTTATTACAGCTGTTACCTGTTTTACTTCGGTTTTGTTTTGGTGATGTCATCACCTTCTGTCTCTCAGGTAGTTTTACTTTCTGCTCTCTGACTGTCATGTCTGACATGTTCCCTAATATAGATGCTCTTCAGGTGGCTTTACGCCTCATACGTGTTCCCACGTTTTTCATCCAACCCAGTCTCACTGAAAAAATGTTTAGTAGCCATGTATTAGGGCTGGACGATGGTGGCAGAAAAGCACTGCTGCATTATGGGTAATTCTGCCGCTGAGAGTGACGCATCATAAAGTCCGGCCTCCCGCCCTGTGATTGGTCCGGTCTGTTTTGGGGCGGAGGAAATGGAGCCTTACCGCTCTGTCGGTTCTGTTAACTTAAATCTCAGTACCTGATCAACTTCAATAGCGGTTCCGAATAACGAAGCTTATTTTTATTTTGAGACGTTGATCGGTCAAAAGTAAAAGTGGATGCTCTGACATATATGTTTAAAAGCTGCATTTTTTTTTGTGTTCTTCACTGCAGGTTTCCTTGAGAAAAACAGAGACACTTTATATGGAGACATCATCCAGCTGGTTCACTCCTCCAAAAACAAGTTCATCAAACAAATCTTCCAGGCTGACGTCGCTATGGTAAAAGTCATTATTAAAGCTGTGGTGACACACCTGAGGAGAAATAAAAAAAAAAAGTGTTGGAACCCATGAAGCATTTCTCCCACAAATGAAAACGCATATTTATTTCCTTTGTGTTTATTGGAATAACCTTGTTTTCAAGCGTTTGGATGCTCGTTTTAAATATCAGGATCCAAAGATGTGGGTTTTCTTTTCCAGCATGTAAAGCATTTGGCTTTTTTTTCTGTTTTTTGGTGTTGTTCCTGTACACAAAAGAAATAAACGGGTGTATAACAAAGCGTGTTAAATTAAAAAAAAATCTTCTGGGAGATGATTCATTGTGTGGGAAAAATCATGAAGCCAACATTTATTTGGCCATGGCTGCATGCAGGTGAAGGAGGGGGAGCTGCTCTGGCATGGCAGTGCCAAGTACGCTTGAGACGGAATAATTTCCTGATTCCTGTTTGTTTTCTGTTGTGTATCTCACCGTAGACGGACCTTTGGGTTTATAGGTTTAGCAATTTATGAAGAAATTCAAATCAGACTTGGTTTTTCCAAACATATGTGTCTATTGTATAACTTATGACAAAAATGAGTGTACTCTATGGGTTTAAACTCGTTAAAACTCTATATAGTTAATCTATCAGAAGAAAAAGTAAATTTTCCATTCTTACATTGTAGGGTTTTCCTTCTTCTGCATGCCAGATTTTGCTGTTTCGTTTCAGATTTGTGTTTCTCAGTAACTTTGCTGTCTTCTGTCTTCAATCCTCCTATATGGTGGGGTCTCTTGTGTGCAAACATGCCTGTGTGCTGCTTCTTGCCAGTTTCTGTGTGGTTATGCTCCTGGTGCTACGACGGCCACAAAGGTAACAACCTTTAAAAAGAAACGCATGCAAGGGTCCGAACAGAAAATGTAGTTAATTCATTTGACCTCATTCGTGACCAACCAGTACTCTGTTTTTCTTATCTATAACCATAATGTTCTTCCTTAGTGTGTAGTTTTTATTTCCTAAATAAAAATATACATTATTTTATTATTTCTCCATAGCAAAATTTGCATCATTGGTTCAACATTAAATTTTAACTACTTCTGTTTAATCAATTAATCTTTCTCAAACTAATAAATGTGAAGTAAAGCCAAAAAGACCACTACAAAAAGTGAGATTTTGCTTTGTCAAAATATTAGTAATAGATGTTTTTAATTTTATTAAACTTAGTATTTGTAATTATAATGATTTATTAGTTTTATGATTATAAACTTTGTTGTTTTCTGGTCCATATTATGTATGCTCAAATAGGTTTAATTTTATTTTTTAGATGTTTCTAATACCTGATTTGATTTTTATTTTTTATTTTTATTTATTTTTTTATTTTTTTACTGCATATTAACATGACAATTTTACCCAGACCTAGTTATATAAAGAAAAACAAAACACCCCAACACTTGGGTGAAGATTTATGTAGTGGGGTGATTTATTTCACTGTAGCCACTAGGGGGCAGAAGGATTACACCTACAAGACATTTAAAATTCAGTTTAGGTTAAAGGTGTTTAAGATAAAACATTAATATTTGGTTTTAAATAATTGAATTGTTAGATTAAGCATACAATTCTCACCTTTAGTGTAAACACAAAGGTAAAGATGCTAAGCTTATAGCATTAAACAAATTATGCATTCTATTCCCTTTGTAACACAGTGAAATATTACTAAAATATGACAATATATTAAATCTTTATTATATTCCCTGTCAACAATTTTATTCACTGTCACATAAAAACTAGAAGTTTTATTTTTAATTTGATTATCTCATTTTGTTAACTTTTTGCTTTTTACAAACAAACAACAACAAACGTGAGATTTATGCACTTCATATAATAAAATTAACTTTTTTTTATTTATAAACAAAGTTCATCTTATTTCCTTTTTCTGTAAAAATCATGAACTTTACCCGGATGTTTACACTTCCAAAATGTTTTTATATTAAAGTGTGAGCCAGAAGTAAAAATGCATATTTATTTAGGAGACAAGGAAAGAGGAAAGGGGTTTGTGTCACAGCTCAGGAAATGTCTTGGTGGCCGACCCTGACATTTTCCTGCTGTCCCTTTTCTGCGTGCATGTGACTCTGTGTTTGCATGTGTTCAGGGCGCAGAAACCAGGAAGCGCTCTCCCACTCTGAGCAGTCAGTTTAAAAGATCTCTGGAGCTGCTGATGAGAACTCTGAGCGTCTGTCAGCCGTTCTTTGTTCGCTGCATTAAACCCAATGAGTACAAGAAACCCATGGTGAGTATCTTCTCTCTTTTCAGCTTATTAAACCGTTTACTTGCCTCTTCTTGACATTTGCAGATAGGTAGGATATGAAATGGAACAGAAATATCCTTTTTGTTGTTCCACCGTGAGCAAATTCTTGCTTACCTGCAGCAAATCTCAAATCTACAACATAAAAAATACTGACCAGTTAATAAAAATAGCATATTTAATAAATAAAAGATGTGTGAAACTGAGTAGGGTGAAGTGTATGTGTACTTAAGTATGAAAAACACCAACAGACTATTTACTACAATGGGAAAAAAATGCAAAATACAGCAGAGATGATAAACAGGTACTGAGTTTACTGCATGCAGTGATGGATATAAAGCCTAACAGCCGCTGGGAGTAAGGATCTGTGATAACGCTACTTTGTGCGCCTAGGATGCAGCAGTCTATTACCGAAGGAGTTCTCCAGCTCTGCAACAGCTTCATGAATGGGGGGGGGCGTTATTTTATCCGGAGTCCTTGGATGTCAATAATCATTAGACAATCTAGGATAAACCATACAGTCGGCATAATAGGCGCAAAATACTGCAAGATTTTCTATTGCTACGGTTAAACAACCATTTTTTTCTATCGAACAACCACGCTATGACATCAGCATGTGTAAATAATTTTTCAATTTTATTGTCCTGACAATACTGTTGATGGCCAAATGCAAAAAATAAAATAAAGTCTGGCTACAATTACATGAAAGTAGAATTTGCAGTTTAATTATTTTGCTATAAAGTTTAAAGGGTTGAATAAATGATTCCTGAAGTTTTTTTCAGGTTTTCAGTGATTATTTGTGGAGGAAAGACACGCTTAACTTTATAGAATGGGATAGGGTCCCTGTGACGTTTATTATGCTTTAATTTTAGCTAAAATAAAAGTCAGATTTTCATTAATTTTTAGCTCAAACCTTTCAGACTTTCCTTTATTGGATAAAATAAGAAACACGATTTAGCATCCTTTTTCCATAAAGTTGACAGTGTTGCCTTAATGTCCGGCTAAAGTTTGTGTGGCGGATGTGATTTGCAGCTTTTCGACCGGGAGCTCTGCGTTCGTCAGCTGAGGTACTCTGGTATGATGGAGACGATCCGTATTCGCCGGGCTGGATATCCCATCCGGTACACCTTTGTGGAGTTTGTTGACCGCTACAGGGTTCTGATGCCCGGAGTAAAACCAGCATATAAACAGGTAGGGTTGATATCTGTGTGTCCGTTTTTAAAATAACAAAAGCCAAAATAGAAGAGCTTGGTGTAGAAGATGAAGTACACATTCTTGACGTTTCCATTGGATTCAAGAGAGGAAGTATTAGCCAGATGTTGCTAATGCAATTCTCTTTATCAAGAATCAAACATCTTTATTGCCACTATGTGTTACCATAATGACATTTTTGATGAAGCATACACCGGTTCAAAATGCACATAATACATATAACATGCAGACACAACATACATAATGTTTTTTTTTTTATTATAATCAGTAGTGTTGCACCGATACGCAGCCTTCTCTGTCCCGACTAGTATTATACATGTTATATAAGTTCATGAAAGTTGCACTATTTTGTAGGGCTGTGCATAAAAATCGATATAAAGATTAATATCGATATTTTTAAAAACGATTTAATATCGATATTCTGGCTTTCAATATCGATATACCTCCCAACCTCTAGGGGGCGTTTTTCTTTTTTTTTTTTTTTTTTTTTTCTTTTTTTTTTTTTTTTTTTTCCCAGTGTCCTGTCTAGCAATATGGCAATAAGAATTGATATCTCAATGCCAGATAGAGCTCGACAGATTTTGCTTTTACAAGTGGAGCAAACGGCTTTCGCCATAGTGCTCCACTTGATTTATGCTTGTAAATAGCTTTATTATGATTCCTGCAAGGAGAATTTCAAATTATATGGACATGACAATGGGAGGGTAAAGGAAGAACAAAAAGTGAAAGAAGAAAAAAAAGAGTAGAGGTGAAAGAAAGAGGAGATAAAAGGGAGAGAATGATAAAACCTTCTTTGTCTGCTCCATCACCTGGAAAGAGACACAAAAAGAACAGCACAACCAACAGACATAAAGCAACAGATACACTCGAATAACACCTAGATGCCATTGCTAAATCATATATATTATTATGTAAGCTGACATGTGTAATGTGATATTTGAAAAAAGAAAGTGAAAGAACATAAATAAATAAATAAATAAATTACAAGATTACTGTATATAAGTGAACACTTAATACCTGGGACCCAGCACCTGTGGGAGATGTGAAAGTGCACTAGTTTAGGTGAACATTATCCAGAAATAGCTTGATAGTGATTGTGGAGAACCGAAGACCCTAGGGGGCGTTATTACAGCGCAACCATTACAGTTCACAGCGAAGGAGAGCGAGTGAGACGAATTTGTGGAACGGCCGACAGGATTTTAGAAGCTCCTTTGACCCTAAAATCAGATGTTTGGGCACATTTTTGGTTTCTGTGACACGTTAAATGCATTGAAGCAAATGCACTTTATTTTCCTGTTAATATGTCTGTGATCAATAAATAGAACATAAACATAATATTTGGCTGATTTTGGTGATTGAATCACTGAGCATTAATTCAAAGTAATAAATATCGATATTGGAATCAAATCAAGCTGAGCTATGTATCGAGTATCGTATCGTGAGCTGTGTATCGAGAATCGTATCGAATCGGCTCATCCTAGATGATACCCAGCCCTACTATTTTGGCATTTGAGGGCCAAAAGTTTTATTTAACTATTGTCACCCATTCCAGGTTGGCAATAAAAAGTTCTACTACCCTAAGTAGTATGCAGTTCTTCATATACATACACACACATCAATTTCAAACAGATGGAGTCGGTATCGGCCAATACTGCATAGCCAGGTATCGGGGCCAAAAAATGGCATCAGGGCAAAACTAATATTCAGTCAATTGCACTGGACAGCAACACTCCCTGAGGGGCTTATATGTGCAAATAGTCCTCAGCAGATAATGGACCCTTTTCCGAGTCAAAAGTCAGATATTCTGTAATACCTTATCAAAAAAATTTGTTTCAAAACTTTGTAATTTGTGTGGTTGTCTAAACGGAGAGTCCCTGAGAAATTGAAATGTGCTAATACAAATTTGCAAGTGAAAGACACTGTAAAATGTTTTATTGGATCAAGAACCTGTGGAACCTGTAGTGTTTAAAACATGTAACAGATAAAACCAAGCACAGCACATGAGTAAATAAGAGTGTGTGTGTGTGTGTGGGGGGGGGGGGGTTGATTTGGGCTTACAGTCAACTAGGATCTACTCTGGATACCACATGTGAGGTAATTTGTCCAACAGCGGAAGCCTGGTCCAAACACAGCAGCAAATCTACAGCAGAATGGCTGGAAAAGAATTTAGCAATGGCCTAGTCAAAGTCCAGAATATAACCTGACTAAAATGCTATACTGGGGTCTTAAAAGAGCTGTGCATAAATAAATACTGGCAAACTGTTATGAACTGAAGCAAATATGTAAAAAAGAGTGTCTCAAACTCCTTCCAGAATGATCCTTGCCAGTCAATGATCCATTAAAGAACAGCCTTTCCTTTTTATATGCAGAAAATTCAGGCCTTCTAAATGTGACAACAGCACTTTGGGGTAAGACAACTGTCAATAAAAAGGTGTGCGTAGGTGTCTGTAAATGTAAGTCAATAAGTGTGAATAAACTTAAGATTTGTACTACAAGTTACAAAGTTACGACTTTGCAAAAACACAAGTACAAATCCAAAATTTATGAGTACGAATCTAGAACCCCTGATGAAGCTGTTACACTCCCTACCAGTTGGTGGCAGTAATGACGTGTGACAACAGTTGTTTCATCTGTGAGAACCCAAGTGCTGTTTTCTTCATTGTCTTTCTTTTCTTCTTGTTTAATGGCGGTTGGTAAAAAACATTCAGGTTCATTAACGCCACCAACTGGTAAGGTGTGTAATAGCTTCATCAGGGGTGCTAGATTCGTACTCGTAAATGTTGGATTTTTACTTTCTCTGTTGCAAATACAAATCCTAGATTTATTGACACTTATTGGCTTACATTGATAAATTCAGACACCTATGTTTATATTGTCCGTTATCTTATCTCATCCAGCGCCCCCTGCTGTTTGTTCTGTACCTGTGGTCAGTGGTATGATGAATGCTATGAACTCATGAAAAACTACAAAGCTTTATGTAACTGAAGTTTGTCTTTAATATTTATGGCTTCGTATTATTTTGCCATGGGGTTCATAGCTAGTTAAAAGTTGACTCCAGGTACGAGTCGGGCTAAAAGCTTTTTATATTGTTTAATATTATGTTGTTAAAAAAGGGTGGCAATGTTGAAGCATTCCAGTTGTTAGAAACCAATATGTTATAAATTAACCCAAATGTATGCTGTACATTTGAAAAGGGATTCATGGTAATCTTTAGGGCGATAGTTAATGTATTAAAACAAAACGATAAAATATATTTAGTGTTTATCATTTTTGACTCATTTTGTTGAGATGGGGGTGCCGGAAAGTTTTTCCTTCTTCAAAGAGGGGCTCAACAGAAAATATCTGAGAACTACTTCATTAAAGAAAAATCCCCATTTCTGATGAATTTGTTATCCTTAAACTGGCTCTCCTACCAGGATAGGTGTTAAAGTATCCTCCAACCACAGAAATTCTCATTTTGGGATTTAGGTTTAGCTCATACAGCCTCTTCCAACGTCAGGAACCAATCCGTGTTTATCCACTTGGGTTTTTTCCCACAGATTCACTCCCTGCCGCTCCCCATACGTGGTTTTGTTTCTCCAACCTCCCTACGAAACCTTTCAAAAACAGTTGATTGTGTTTTTAATGCCAGGCCTCTGATTAAGCTGTGACTCTGGGATGTGGTTGAGTTGTTAGTTGTTTTAGCTCATACCTGCATGATCCATGATGGTTGGGATTGCTTGGTTTGTTAAACTGTGTTCTGAATCAGATCAATTTTGATAAAAAAAAAAGTTATTTTGGTAACAAATTCAATTTACTTCATTTTAAAGAAGCCAGAAATCTTTAGAAATACCAGATACCTAAATGTAGGACCAGACGTTTGTGACTTAGCTTTGTTCAGACTGCTGTAAGTGAACAAAATGAGCTAAAATGATGCAGCCTCCCATTCAATTTCAATAGAATTAACAAGTTTTTATTGAGTATAGATTTCTTTAAAGGTTATTACCCAATTGATTTTTTTTTTTTTTACTTCTGATATATTTATCATATTTTTAAGTTTTCTGCGTCCTGATTTGTGAGGCCCGGAGCCCTTTAGGCGTCGTTATATTTACCTCTTGCTCTCCCTCGTCAGGAGGACCTGAGAGGAACCTGTCAGAGGATCGCTGAAGCGGTGCTCGGCAGAGACGATGACTGGCAGATGGGAAAAACCAAGATCTTCCTCAAGGTACCCTCCCATCAAAGGTTTAATGCGTTGTAGAGGCAGGATAAGGGATTATGTTAAAGCAGCGCGGCATCCAGAACGATGCAGGACGACGTTTTTACACCTAGCTGGAGAAGAACCAGTTCATCCCAGTGGTGAAGCTCTGCTGTGATTGTTTCCAGTGTCCAGCGACAGGAAGGACCATGTTTTGTTTCCTGCTGTGCAGCACGTCCGTTAACTGGTCACCACCCCGTCACTTTCTCCCCCCCCCCCCCCCCCCCCCCCCCCCCCCCCCCCCCCCCCCCCCTCGGGTTAAATGAAAGTGTTAGCTGGTGTTGATTCAGGCGGAGCAAATGCGTTGTGCGTTGTCCGGTTCAGCGGCTGCTGTACGCCTATCCTCTTTTCCAACAGCTTGTTTTCTGTCATACCTCCTGACTTGTTTAAATTAGTTGGTTACAGAAGGAGATGTCGTTTTTAAAAATGTTGGTATTTTGCTTAGATGATGCATATTACTTCTCAAACTTTTATTTATATTATTTTCCTTGAGAGTATCTTGAACTGTTGTTGCCGAAGCGAACTAAGGATACGTTCACACTGCAGGTCTTAATGCACAATTCCGATTTTTTTTTTTGAACTCTGACTTTTTTGGCGTGGTCATTCACATTTCCAAATAAATGTGACTTGTATGTGATCTCCTGTGTGAACTGAATGCGGTCAACCTAAGTGTCCCGCATGCACATCCCGAGGACACGATGACGTCACACGTAGCAAGCGTCCTCAGTGTTTGCGGAAGTAAACATGGATTATAATGCTGCCGCACATTTTGCGGTCATTAATTTTCTACCCGGAGCTTTCCCTCCATTGACTGCTCTTCTCATTGTAGTCCGCTATGGGTGTCGTCCTTCTTCCCGTTTCTGCATAGCAGGACGCGAAATAGTGACGTTTGTCGAGTATCGGTGACGTACAGGTCGGATAAATGCGACCCGGCCGTACAGACACAGGTCACATTTGAAAAAATCCAATCTGTGTTGTTCAGACTGTCATAAAAAGATCAGATACAGGTCACATATGGGCAAAAAAATCGAAATTGGGTCACTTCAGGCTGCAGTGTGAACGTAGCCTAAGTCTCCGTCTTTGATACGAACGACCTGGGTTTAAATCCCGGTTGCCCGAGCAAGGGCGTAAAATCTCTGCCAAGTCTGTGTGCCAGCTGTAATGACACGCCGGGGCGAGCCCTGAATAAGGGCTCAGCTGGGAGGACACACCGGTGGCACAACCAACAGGCCTGGGTCACACGACCTTAGAGACCTGCCAGGGACATACCGACGTGAAACATTTGAGATTTTAGCCGATGCTTTAACCCACGTGTGTCAAACTCAAGGCCAGCGGGTCGAGTCCTCCCAGTCAAGGCAATTTATTCGGCCCTCAAGAGCCAAAAAAGGCATATGTCATAAAGTAGAGGCATATATCCTTTTAAATTGTATAAAGTGGCTAAAACTGTGTCTCCTGTAGCGAATGTTGATTATTATTATTTTTTACTGTGTAGTAACAGCATCCTGCCACTAGATGTCAATTTTCTCACAACACATTAAAACAACCCAGAAATGTCCAGAAAGAGAAAAAGAGATGCAGAATCGTGAGAGTTTGAAGTCCGGCTTTATTTTTTACAGATAAACTGTATAAACTGGGTCTAAGGGTGCTACTTCTATGTTACTGTGCATTTTTTATATTTCTTTGTGAACTTAAAGGAAATTATGAAAGTGTCATCTATACAGGTGCAACTGACCCTTTTAATGACTTCATGATGCCAAAGTGGCCCAATATAGAAATGAGTGCGACAGCCCTGTTTTAACCATACAAAGCCCTATAAATAAGAACCAAGACCTCGGCGTGCACGGGAAACCAATAGAGGTGGAGGAGTTTAAGCGTGACGTTAGAAAACATTGCGATTTGGTCTGAAGTTTGGCAGCAGGCCTGATGATTCTTTGTGCCAAAATATTTTTGGTCGTTTATGTAAATAAATGAACACATAGCTTTATTGTTATTGGGGACAAGCTGCAATCAAATTAGGTCTTCTCCTTCACTGCATGTCATATTCACACAATGTTTACATACACAATATGTCCATAAAATGATTCCCTTTTATGAGGGGAAAAAATACATTTAGAAAGTTTTGGGCACATCTTGGCACAATTGTGCCAAAATCACAGGTCTGCGTGGCACTCTGCCCACTAATGACCTTTGTGAAACAAATATTCTACAACTGATCCGGTCCAGACTTGCTGCAGTTATAGTCATGATGTGGATCTATGAAGTCTGATACTTTTCCTAGGTTTTTAAAAGAGTTTACACGGTGTTTTGTTGAATTTATTTAGAAAGAATTTTGGGTGAGGCTCAAAACTTTAGATTAATCTTTGTTCAATCACTGTTAAATCAGAAATAGTAACAGTGATTCCACTTCAATTATATTGTTTTACGTCTTACCGTTGCACAAGTTTACATTAAAGCTCTATAACCATTGGAGCTGTAGTTGCAGGAATGTCATTTCAGGCAGAAATTGCTCCTAAAAGCTGTAAACTGCACATGTTGGTGGACCTTTTTAATGACTGCAGTGGTGTTTGTAGTTTCTGACAGTCAGAGATGTGGACCCCCAGCTTCTTGTAAAATCTGGACCCCCATCATGCTGACACCGTTTATCAACACAGCAACCGTGTCCACCTGCCTCTTCAAAAGGATCAGCTCCTTTGGTCAAAGAGAAAGTTTCATGTCGAGTAATTAAGCAGATTTATTACAGACTTTTACAGATTTACAGAATTTTAGCAATAAATTGTCAATTATTTTAGCTACCACAGACTTAATTTACAGTTAAGCTAAAAAAAATGATGTTCAGGGGGGAGAAAAGGCCCAAAAGCTGGCTCAGTGTTTTTAAGTGCTTTCTGAATGGTTTGTTTTTGACACCAACGTACCGATTAAGTTGTGAGAAATTGGGCATTTCATATGACTCTATTCATTATTTTATGAAAATCTCCAAGTGTCGGACCTTGATGTTCAGCTAGAAGGGAAATTCAGCAGGAAGGTGAAAGTGCAGCTGGTAAGCAGGGAAGTAACTATTTCCTCCTAAGGACTGGTTTAGGTTGACCGGATGGCTGCTGCACACATCGCTGGAGGAGGAGATACAGATAGTTTTAATTTTAACTCTAATTTTTCTGTTAACATCAAAGCTTTTTTTTAAGGAAGCATTGAGTTGAGTCCTGTTTCCTGACGTCTTTTCATGATCCGATATCTTGAATTTCTGCAAACCTTGCATTTTTCTTCCGCAACAAATCCCAAGACTCAAACCGATTCGTCAGCAGGGGGAAAACTGAGCTGATAAACATGCATTTGTCTTATTTTACTGTTGGTTTAGGACCACCATGACATGCTGCTGGAGATCGAGAGAGATAAGGCCATCACAGACAAGGTCATCCTCATTCAGAAGGTGGTGCGAGGTTTTAAGGACAGGTATGTCCTAGAAACGCTGATCTGACTCGGTCCTTTCAAACAAATTCACCAAACTCTCTGTAAATTTGTCGTATCTCAATACCAAAAATAAGATTTGAAGATAAAGGAGAGTCCTAAATATTAAAGGCAAACAACAGTCTTAAAGTTTCATATTACATTTTTTTATCAGATCTAATTTCCTGAGGATGAGGAAGTCGGCTGTGTTGATCCAGAAGACATGGAGAGGCTATCTCTGTAGGAAGAGCTATGGAGCTGTGAGCACACCATGATCACAATAACTCAGAGAGAAGCGTACATAAAAAATAAATTAAAATGAGCATAAAGTCCCATAACACAGGGTATATGCGTCTTCCTTTCTTTGCTTTGTCCCGACAGATGCGAGCGGGCTTCTCTCGCCTCCAGGCTCTGGTTCGTTCCAGGAAGTTGTGTGCATCGTACCACGTGGCCCGTCAGCGAATCACGGGCTTCCAGGGCCGCTGCCGGGGCTTCCTGGTGCGTCGGGCATTCAGGCACCGGCTGTGGGCCGTCATCACCATCCAGGCCTACACCAGAGGCATGATCGCCCGCCGGCTCTACAAGAGGCTGAAGGGCGAGGTAACCGCCAAGGCCAATCAAAGTGCAGTGCTTTAACTTCTGTACAATATGCAAAACGTTACATTATAAGATCAGGTATGAGTCCTGGTTGACTATGATGCTTATTAGGGCCGATCAATTAATCACATTTTCAATATAATCGCGAGTTTAAAAAACGTAATTTCCAAATCAGAGGTCTGCAATTTTTGGCTATGTAACAATTAGTGAATCAGACGCGTCCTTTAGGTGTTGGTAAAATGTTTAAAGTGGGTTTGCCTCCACATGGAAGGGAAGACAGTTGCAGCAGTGAGATAATCTAATTTTATTACTTGTTTTAGAGTTTATATAATCATACATAGCATTAAGTACAGGTCAATCAGTTTAATACATAGATCTGCTTGTTGGTTTCACTTTATGTTCAACAAGGATTGATGTCCAAATCAACTAAAAGCTGTTCTCTTGAATAATATTCTGATCAATAGAAACATTAAAGTTCTTGTTTCAAATAGTCCTTGTTTACAAACATCTTTATTTAGACGCCATTTTTGTTGCTTGTGGTTAATGCAGAGAAAAGTCAAAATTGCAATTTTGATTGAAATATATCGTAGGCAGAACGCAATCATTTCTGCTCTGAGTTTAGATGCTGTGGGTCTTTTAGCAACTAATCCGCACGGCGAGGAAACAAATCGATTGATTTGTATATGTTTAAAAAGACATGGTAAATTAAACTGGGAAAAAAATTGTATTAAATCGCAATATTAAGAAAAAAAATCGCAATTAGGTTATTTTTCAAAAACACTTGTATCTTTTTCACCACTTTCTATCAATCAGTACCGCAGGAGGCTGGAGGCCGAGAAGATGCGTCTGGCTGAAGAAACAAAACTGAGGAACCAAATGTCTGCAAAAAGAGCCAAAGCTGAAGCTGAACGCAAACATCAGGTGAACTGTTCAACACTTAAGTATTAAATAATTCTCCAACATACATCATGACTAGGTGTGTTTATTTTAACAGTTTGATCCTATTTAGTATTCTTAGGTGTCCCAATAATCACATGCGGGGTTCCCCAAGGCTCCTTCTTGGGTTCCCTCCTTTTTCATATCTGATCCATAAACTCAGAATATAACAAAAGTGATAAGTTACCATAGCTATGCAGATGACACACAGCTCTACGTTACAACGCTACCAGGTGACTATGAACCTGTGCAAGTGTTGAGTAGATGCATTGGAAAATACATCTATTCAACAAATATTATTATTATTATTATTATTTAAAAAAACTTGACAAATAAATAAAAAAAAAAACAGGAAATGACTCTTGTACCTTGACCCTTCTTGGGATCAACAGTTAGAACTCGATCGTGGGGAGGAAAGGAGCTTTGGACTGCTGATAAATCAGTTAAAGGCTGATTTCAGACATCCTTTAACTCATACGGATGATTCTAGTCAAATTCGGACGTGCAGCCTTCAGAAAATGAACTACAAAGTGCTACTCACTTCTTTCTGGAAATTTTCGTAAGTTTCCGTGAGGTGTGCTGTGTTTATACGTCATCTCACGCAAAGGATTCTGGGATTCCTTATAGCTCCTTAGCACCAGGAAGGGACAATGAGAGCTCCCTATGCTAAAGTGCCTGAGAGGAAGCATACAGACTCCTTTTGCTACCTCCTTCCTTACTGACTGCACTATTCGGACAGCACTTATCATGGAGAATGTTAAAGCGTTGGCTAAAGAGTCCTTTCCAATAAGACTTTTCGGACGCAGCTTAAATGTTCTACAATTTTAAATGTTTACATTTGGATATTATGTTAGCTCCGGTGGAAAAACTACTTCTGTTGCCTCCTTCCTCACTGCACAACTTCTTAAAGGGCCCTAGTCACATATTTTGACCATAAAAAGAAAAACGCAACAAACCACACATTCATCTTCAAATAAAACAACGTAGTCTGAGTGTTGTGTAAGAATACTATGGTGAATTACGTTTCATGCTTAAATATATTTTCTCATGTAGGAGCGACTGGCCCAGCTGGCTAAAGAGGATGCCGAGCGGGAGAAGAAGGAAAAGGAGGATGCCCGGAAAAAGAAAGAGATGGTTGAACAGATGGAGAAAGCTCGTCTGGAGCCGGTCAACGACTCTGATATGGTCGACAAGATGTTCGGCTTCCTGGGGACGACAAACTCTTTACCCGGGCAGGAAGGACAAGCGCCTGCTGGATTTGAGGTAAGCTCACCAAAGGCTAAGCAAACATTACATATTACAAAATCAAACAGCATTTTTAAATCGCACCAAAGATAGCTTCATAACCTGGTGTGGTATTGATTGCATAGTGAACTGTTTATAGATAGCGCATTGATTATTTCTATATAATTCTTTAACAGTAAAGAGGAACAATAATGAAACACAAGACTACTTATTGCACAAGACTACGTTAAAAATGGTTCTACATGTGAAGACAACCTCCTGTATTTGTCATTTGTCTGGACCAAGCAGAGAGGTTGAAGATGCATGCATTTAAAATATAAAAAACTAACCAGGCCTGGCTATACTATTGTAAAATCTTAAAGAACAATGGATGAGGATCAGAAATCAAATGCATGTTTTGAATTTGTTGTTAATCATTGATATCGATCGATATGATTTCTATTTTATCGTTATGCCTTTTTTTTTTCTATATCGTTCAGCCCCAGGAGAGATTAAACGTTTTGACATTGCAGCGAGTCTAAATCAACAGCAGAAGAAAATGAATGTTGTGAAACGGCCGATCCGTTTAAGTCCAGAACTTAATCTAGAGTCATCTTAATAGGACTGTCAAAATAAATAAAATGAAAAATGTCCGCGATCTAATAGAATTGCAGATCTTTAGCAAGAGGAAGGGGGCACCGTGTCTCAATCCATGCTTATAAACTCTTACCAAAGAAAATCAGGTGCTGCTTTTTTTTTTTTTTAATAAAAAGGGAATTTAACAAAGAAATAGTTAAGATAAATATGCAAACAGCAGCTTTTTTTTTTCGTGTTCCCCCAAATAAATTAGTTTTTCGATTGGTTTAAATGTCACCTTTTAAGGGCACATATCAAACAAAATCCTCATTTGTAGCCCTTAAATACATCTTGTGGTGTTTCTAGGAGTGCAGAAAAGTTTATTGTAGTCTCTCCAGGTACTGCTTTCAGATCTTTGTTCTGTTTTGGTCATTATTTTTCAAGCCGTTCAGTTTGCTCTGTTCGGTATGAAGTTTGGAGCAGATCTGCTAAACAAGTTCATGGAATTCCAGCTTAACAATTTTGCAAATCAGGCATTTTTATTTGTTCGCTGCAAATTTTGTAGTCCAAGCTGACGGATGCCGAAAGTAAAAGTGGATAAGTCAAAAATGTTCGGCTGTTGGCTGTATTAACCCACACAATTCATTACACCGTCCCCCAGCGTGCTACAAAAAGGGCCGAACGGGGTGGAGTGGAACGCTCTGTGACTTGGAGGGGGGGTGGGGGGGGGGGGGGGAGTGAAGTGCCTCCTTTAGATTTAAAGAGACGGCACCAAAACGAGTTGCTCTTAGACGCAGCTCAGAACAGGAGTAAAAGAGGAGAAATTCAGGAAGGAAGGCATTAAATAGCTGAAATCATATGTCCCCTTTAAGTTAGGAAAACTTTTAAATCATTGATCATGATCTAACATTCTGCTTCTCAAAAAAAGGAGATTTTAACATGAATCTGTACATTTTTGAGCAAGGCTAATTTGAATTTAAAGCATTTTCAAACATGTGATTTGAAATGTTTATGTAAATTATAAATGCATGGTACATAGACTGGAAGATTCCTGGTTTTTCTCTCAGTAAAATTTTTGCACATAAAATCTGGGGTCCTGACATTAAATTTAAAGATGAATCTAGAAATCTTTGTCAGCTTTTACTCTGCGTATGGGATTCATGCCCTGTCTGTCTCCTCTGTAGGACTTGGAGCACTCCCATCACGAGCTGGTTGAAGAGGATCTAGACGAGGCACTTCCTCTTCCTGAAGATGACGAAGAGGAGGATTTATCAGAGTACAAGTTTCCCAAATACGCAGCGACCTACTTCCAGGGCGCCACGACACACACGTACGTCCGAAGACCTCTCAAACAGCCGCTGCTGTTCCACGAAGACGAGGGAGATCAGCTGGTGAGTTGCTTTACACTTCAGACTCCTAACAGGAATGTCCAAGGGTTTAGTGCTTGATTCAATGTCAACTTTTATCAAATTATACAAAATGTTTGACTAATCGGGTTGCCTGTTACAAAATCAGGTGTTTTCAGGTTGTTGTTTTTTTATTTTTTTAACCATTGAAAATAAATGTGTTCATGTCCATGTCCCCTCCAAGGCTGCTCTGGCAGTCTGGGTCACGGTGCTGAGGTTCATGGGAGATCTGCCAGAGCCCAAGTACCACACAGCGATCAGCGATGGAAGCGAGAAGATCCCCGTGATGACCAAAATCTACGAGACGCTGGGAAAGAAAACCCACAAGAGGGAGCTGCAGGCGCTGCAGGGGGAAGGGGAGGTGAGGAGGTGGCCTGGGGAGGACACACATTTATGGGATATGAAGAAAGAAAGAGCATTTATTTTTCTATTGACAACTATTTTTCTTAAAATACATGAAGGTTAATTATTTAAACCAACCTATGAGCCTAGTCCCATTGAAAACAACAAGGTGCTTTTTTTCTTATGAGATTAGTGACAAGTAAAAATTAAATATCAAAGACTTATTTTTAATACTTTTCCCTCTTTCCATCAATAATATTCTCTGGCTTTAGACTGTAAAACATTACACAAGGGATACATAATAAGTGCCATTTTGGTGTTATACCCTGCAAATCTTCATAAACATTATGTAACACATCAACTGTGAAAAATAAACGAGGCGTCCTTCATGTTAACCGGGTTTAAATGCAACTCCTTAAAATTTCCCCCTTATGTTCCCACCTTATGTTTTTAAAACTGCTTACATTAATAAAGCGATGTGGTTCTGATATGCCTTAGTCATGCAGATCTTGAGTCACAAGTGAAAGCAACACCAATAATAGTCTGGGAAAAGCTAAAAACACCCCATGACCAAATAGCATGTTGATCCTTTACCATTGTTAATTTGTAGTTTTCCTCATTGGCTTGAGTTAAAGCTCCAATACGTAACCTTTGACTCACATTTTAGCCTGATTTGAAATATATTATTCAATTTCCATGTCAATATACAGCACTCAGCGTGTATTGATGGTCTTCTCAAAAACCCGGCTATATAACTTGAGAGGTGCGGATCCAGCAATCAGTCATGTGACCCAGAGCGCCCCTTAAATAAGAGAGCTACCACATGCTAGTGTCCTACAGGGGCGCTAAACCTGGAACTTTCAGGTCTCGGCCCCCTAGTGGTCAAAAGTTGCATATTGTTGCTTTAATCAATATCTTCAGTGACATCATTGTAGATAATTTTGCTTTTATTTTATGTTTTTTGCGCACAGGGGCAGTATGCATTATTAAAAATGTGCAAAATGGAAGACACTATCCGCAGCACTTGCCTGGTGTACAGGGGATAGGGATAGAAAAGGCGGTTGTGGCTCACCAATCAGTCTAGATGACCATTTAACTATTTGATATAAGGCAATTTTCTCCTTCAAAGACGTGTGGCTGAACCAAGAAGATGAAACAGATTCAATAAAGGCAACAAGGATGATTGTGGTTTGGTTGATATGAAAGTACGAGTTTCCTTAAACAGAGCAAGACGCTGATGAGCCTCTTTACGCACAGCTTCACAGCTGATTTCAAAGTTCAATCTGTCATCAATGACAATCCCCAGATAATTACAATGATGCACAAATTCAGTGGTCTGACCATTGATTAAAATTAGTTTGCGCGTGTTTGGTCCCTCTTAAAATCAGTGACCACTTCTTTGGTTTTTCCAGTGTTAAAATGGAGGTAAAACCTCCTTCACAGCAGTGAATGAAGTCGTTCTCTCGAAGCAGACTGACAACAACAGGATTGTCAGCATACGTTATGATAAATCTGTTGTCTTGCCTGCTGAGACACACATTTAATTAAGAAGAAATGGCAACGGTGACGGCACACAATCCTGATGTGACCCAGTGGATGTGTGTTTCAAGACTGAGGGGAATCCATTTATTCTCGCTCTAATTTTCTTTTGCCATCTTTATTGTTTACAGTCTTTTGCTTTTCTCGCTCAGACATCTCCCCCTGAAAGCCACAAGAAAAACAGCGTCCGCCACAAACTGGTGTCCCTCACCTTGAAGAAGAAATCCAAGATCACAGAGGAGGTGAGGAGTAGGCACAGAAAGAGGGAGGTCAGTTATTAATTAGGAAATTAATCACAATGCGATCGGTGCATTTCAGGTCACCAAGCGCCTCAACGATGGTGAGTACGGTCTACATGGCAACAGCATGTTGGAGGATCGTCCGACTTCAAACCTGGAGAAACTTCACTTCATCATCGGAAACGGGATCCTTAGACCAACGCTGAGGTAAATGATTAACCCTTCTGCAGCTGATTTCTAGGTCACTGCTTATCAAACTGCTCAAGTTTTTCAATTTAAAGGAGCAATTAGTGAAAAGTGGCTGTGCCTGCACGTACGTCCACGTGAACAGCTGCCACTCAGAGCTTAGCCCCTCCCTCCCCATAAAATGCCAGAGCCGCGTAGCATAGGAGCAACATGGCGGAGAGCACCGCAGCAGATCAAAATGTTCAATTCAATTAAATTTTATTTATATAGCACCAATTCATGAAACATGTCATCTCAAGGCACTTCACAAAGTCAAGTTCAATCATATTATATATATGTTCTCTTCCTATCAGCATTATAAAGTTATGAGTTAACGTATTTTCCGGACTATAAGTCGCATTGGAGTATGCTCATTTAGTTAGAAATTTCACACGATCCAAAACTAAAAACTGTTGGTTTACCAGATTAAATGTCAGTTACACAGCTGCATCAAAAACCGTCTGAATATCCTGGAACATACCTGGAAGGATGAATGGGGTAAATTAGCATAACAAGCCATCAGCTCCAACTGACAAGGTTCTTGCCAGCACATTTTGTCAAAATTACGCTCAAATTAGACCGTGAGCGTAACGGTGCTACGTGCTAAGCTAACACGGATGTCTCAGAGCAACATAAATCTCACGTGCATCAGCCAAAGTGTAAACCGCCCAGACAACAGATCTGTAAGCTAGCGCTAGCTGTTATTAGCTTCATGGACAGATTTTTCTTTTTTTGTTTTTTGTTCCTGCTGACAATAAAAGAAAATGAATCCCCTGTGATTAGCTTGGTGTGTGTATGTGTTTTAGGGATGAGATCTACTGTCAGATCTGTAAGCAGCTGAGCCAGAACCCGTCCAAGAGTTCTCATGCCCGCGGCTGGATCCTCATATCTCTGTGCGTCGGCTGCTTCGCCCCGTCAGACAAATTTGTGAAGGTCAGGATCCAAACTTAGCTAAATTAAACATTTATATTAAGTCAGTTTGTTTCTTTCCAACGTTTATCAATAAAGCGTGGCTTTATGAATTCTAATATGTTAATTAAGATAATTCTCCTTTTGTTTCTCTGTTCGACATTTGTACATGTCTTTTTTGTTTGTGTGTCTAGTACCTGAGAAACTTCATTAGAAGCGGGCCGCCGGGTTACGCTCCATACTGCGAAGAAAGGCTGAGACGAACGTTTGTTAACGGGACGAGAACTCAACCTCCATCTTGGCTGGAGCTGCAGGTAAAAACGCACTGATCTGGTTCCAGAAACATTATTTTTCTCATAAAAAAAACAAGTTGACTTTAGGTCTGAAACTGACATTTAGGCCACCAAGTCCAAGAAGCCCATCATGCTGCCCGTGACGTTCATGGACGGCACGACTAAAACGCTGCTGACCGACTCTGCAACCACAGCCAAGGAGCTCTGCAACGCCCTGTCTGACAAGATCAATCTGAAAGACCGCTTTGGATTTTCATTGTACATCGCGCTGTTTGACAAGGTATGAAAGGTCCCCCTAACCCAGGGGCCTGCAACCTTTACAGTCTAAAGAGGCATTTTGCTTACGGTCCACTTGAATTAAACTCGTTCAGAGCCGCAAATGTTGCCTGGCCTTTTGAAAAAAGACAAGTTATTATTTGTGATAAAGGTCTACTGTACAAAATATGTTGTCATTGTTAAAGAAACACCCTTTTATGTCTATTTTGAGGCTTAAAAAAAGAGGATGGACAGGATGTTGATATTTATGGATAATGATATAGAAGAAATCACAGTTCAAACATAATGAAAAAATATTGATTTTAAAATTAAATTTTGCAAATTTTAGCATCATTCTGTTGTGAAAATTAAAAGCAATTAGTGCTAAAACCTGCATTTATTATCATTATTACATTTAAATAGCATAATAAAAATATAATTTGTAGCCAAAGTTATTAAGAGCCACTGGTTGCAGACCCCTGCCCTAACCGTGTATGTATCAGATTTTATTCTTTTTCATTGTCCCGTTACCTTGATTAGCCAAGAAAAATCTAAGTTTTAGGTATGTCGTGATATCTTCTTGTCTGTGATTGTTTTTGTTTGGCCCAATGAAATTCATTCACCTTTTTCAGACTATAAATTGTGTCAGTCAAAAAATGCATCAAAAAGAGGGGAAAAAAAAGTCACATCTATTTATTTCACAAAACCCAAGACTTAAACTGTCTATTAATATGGTAAGGCAATTTATTCAATTACACAACTGCATCCACAACCAGCGGGGTTGAATGGGGTAAATTAGCTTAAGCGTAGAGGTGCTATGTGCTAAGCTAACAGTACGACGCAGATGTTTGAGAGCAACATAGAAAGGTCACTAGAGCTGTTGTAAACAGCCCGGACAACATAAACTAGCGCTAGCTGTTGTTAGCTTCACATACAGCCGATTAACAGGGTTCTGTCGTGGTCGGTTTCCTTTGAGCCGCATCACAAAACGCTCCGTTGCGTGGATGCAGACTGAAAGTGACACAACATACAAACATGTTCAGGCTTTGTCTAGAAGTTAATGTTTCAATTCCTTTTTAAGTGGTACAGGAGCAGGATAGTTTTTACAAGCCTAGAGCGCCCTCTTGTGGATATAGATGGTAATGTTTACTACTTGGTTTTTGTTGGCCAGAATGATTTACCGTTTAAAATTTATATATAATTCACAGGATCGGCCAAACTTTGGGGGGAAAAAGTCTGACTTCTAGTCTTATAGTTACAGACTTATAGTTTTGTTGTTGTTTTGTCGTAGCAATTTCCAAAATATATTGATTGCATATTTTTTTATCTTTTTATCAGATTTTACTTTCACAAACGGAGCATTACTGCTTTCGCAATAGAGCTCCTCTTGATTTATATATGCAGGTAGCTTTGTTAGATTTTATGCTGGGACTAATTCATATTATATGGACACTAAAACAGGAAGGTAGAAGAGGAAACAAATAGGAGAGAAACAGATGAGACAAAATGCCAAAAGGGAGAAAAGCTGAAAGAGAGAGGAGAGAATATTGCATATTTCTAATGTAGTTGCGTTTTTGTCAGAGAAATTAAGACAAAAAAGGCAGAAATTGAGTAAAAGAGCAAAACTGAAAACATGTAAAGTAGGTTTAATATGGCACTATATTTTTTTCTATCTCTAAAAAAAGGAGAGCCTTTAAGGTTTACCTAACATTTGTTGTAGTTGTCGCCTTAACCCCCCTTTACCCCCCCGGCAGGTCTCCTCTTTAGGCAGCGGCAACGATCACGTGATGGACGCCGTGTCGCAGTGTGAGCAGTACGCAAAGGAGCAAGGTGCCCAGGAGAGGAACGCCCCCTGGAGGCTGTTCTTCAGGAAGGAGGTCTTTACTCCGTGGCACAATCCCACCGAGGACCAAGTTGCTACAAATCTCATCTACCAGCAAATAGTCAGAGGGGTCAAGTTTGGAGAATACCGCTGCGACAGGGTGAGTTGTTGCTTGGCAGAAGTAGATGCTTTCTTCCCAAATAATGGACTCAAATTACATCGCTGAGTTGACAGGTTAAAAAGAAATGAGAACCTCACCTTAAACATCCTACTGTCTTCTCGTATGTCCAGGATGATTTGGCGGAGCTGGCCTCGCAGCAGTATTACGTGGATTACGGTTCAGAGATCCTTCTGGAACGCCTGCTGAGTCTCATCCCCTCCTACGTGCCGGACAGAGAGATCAGCACTTCCAAGACGGTGGAAAAATGGGCTCATTTCATCATGGCTGCACACAAGAAGGTGTTAAAGCGGCCAAGAAATGCATTGACAATGGTTCATGATTCTGGCTACTGATATAGGACCTGTGGCGTCTCTGCATTTTGGGCCAGGCACCGCCAGATGTTGCTGTGAAACTCTAAGTTCACAACAATCAGTGGGATATGATCGTTTTTTATAGAACAATATTGTAAAAAAGACAGATTCCCTTACCATTAAAATTCCATCATGATCATTTGTGTCTATAAAATTAAGCTCAGTAGCTAAATCCTCCTGAGGCGGCTTGATATTGGGGCCGGCCCATCAACGTTTGTTTAAATAAGGAACATCTAAAATCGCACTGCACGTGCCCAGTACGCTCTCAGTAGACAGCCGTGGGGCATAAATCCTACGGCACCAAGCTTGGATCGTCCAATCAAAATGCTGGAAATGCACATGTTATGTTTACGTTCTGCTGGATAGACAAACCATCTAGTGTTTGTTGTCCTTGCTGGCTCATTGAAGGATTGATGTGAATATTTTCTGTTCAATAAATGAACATTAATAGTGAGCCTTTATTTGTAATTTTAGGCATAAAAATTAAATGGCATTTAGATTATATAAAATGGATTTTCTAATGTGTTTATGCTAATTTATCTGTTAAATTTAACATTGATCAAATTCAGAAAACAATTAGTTGTTGCTAATTGGTGTTTTGTGCCTCACTTAACTTATGCCAGAGACGCCACTGTATAGAACTGTTTGCATTTTCCATTGGGACTAAAGTTTAAATTATGTATTTTCTGTGTGCATAAACGTCTCTGTTTGTTTACTAAGGGAATCTACACCCAGAAGAGGTTTGACCCTCAGAAGGTGAAGGAGGAAGTGGTGGACTTTGCTCGCCACAAGTGGCCGCTGCTGTTCTCCCGTTTCTATGAAGCCTTCAAGTTCTCCGGTCCGAATGCTCTCCATCCTCGCCGCTAAAATAAATATAGGTTTCCTTCTCTTTTGCACAACAAAGCACATCTTGTAATTTAAACGCAGACTCGTCTCTGCCTCTCAGGTCCCAGTCTGCCTAAAAATGACCTGATCGTCGCTGTGAACTGGACCGGCGTGTATTTTGTCGATGAGCAGGAGCAGGTCCTCCTGGAGCTCTCCTTCCCTGAAATCACCGCAGTTTCCAGCAGCAGGTTCGTCCCCGTCCTCCTCGAACCCCAACCGCCCAAACCCAATGGTTCACATCTGGAACCTGTTCTGCTTTTGTGTTTTGGTATTTATCTGTCGGTTGGATTTAAAGGGGAGGAAAACTGCAGGGTCAGAGCTTCACTTTGGCAACTATCAAGGGAGAAGAGTTCACCTTCACCTCCAACAACGCAGAGGACATCCGTGACCTAGTGGTGACATTTCTGGAAGGTTTGAGGCAGAGATCAAAGTTTGTGATTGCGCTGCAGGACAGCTCCCACACTGGTACGTCCCGAGCCGCTGAATCTGTCGACGCTTATGTGTTTAATACTCGACAGGAAATAGTTTCTATGTGCTACTAGCAGCAAAAAGGATTTTTTTTTTTAAGTTTTAGGACTGGATCCATTTTTTCCATTGCAATTACCTCCCAGAACACCACAGTCCAGCCGATTATAGAAACATATAATTATTTTTCCTATATTAAAGGGTAGAGGTATATTCTGTAACAGCACAGAATCCAGGGAATTACACCATGAATAAATAGATACCAGCTAAAAGTATTAATTTCAGGATGTTATTTTAAACATATCTCACAATAACAGCTTTTTAATAAAAATTGTCCTATAAAGTTTGATGGTTTTTAGAACTTCTGCAGCTCCATATATCACAGGTATGTCTACAAGACCAAGTCAGCTGTGCTTCTCGTTCTGTAGTTATGTGTCCCAGGTGCCTTTGCAATGAGCATGCAAATATTGAGAAATTTCAGAAATTCACGTTCTTCCTTTGGAAATAGTTAAGATTTTTCTGACCATGTTTAGTAAGAGCACACAGCATTCAGTATATTTTATTTAAAGGTGCATAGTGCATGCTCTTCCTCCTCTCCCATTCACCTCACTGATGGACTTTCCTCTCCCTCCTCACACCTACCTCCATTTTGTTATTCTGTTATTTACAAGACTGTAATGTTCACCTGCGCTCCTGACTGTTACTATTGTAACAACTGTTTACATGCATCTTGCACTACTAACTATGACTGAATATTGATTTGCACTGCTGACTGTTTATTCACAGTACCAATTGTTTACATATACATTTGCAATACCGTACTTTAACTGTAATATGCAATAACCTTCCACTGCACTTTAATTTAAATAGCTTCTTTCCAAACTTAATGTATTCATTTTATAGTAATAGCTACCAGTATATCATGCTCACAATTCTGCCTATAGTAATAGCCATCTGTACATATATTCATAGTACATGTAAACTCTGTTATAATAACAATCATCTGTATATTATGCTATTGTACATATCTGTAAAACTCTATTCATAGTAATATCCACCTGTATATTATATTTGGTACATATCCAGCTGTAAATTTAGTTTACAATACTAGTTATCTATATATTATATTCATAGGACAAATCTATCAGTAAAATTCTGTCTATAATAGTATCCATCTCTATATTTATTCAGTAAAAATCCATGTCCTGTACTTGCTGCTATTGCACTTCTGGTTAGACCTAAACTGCATTTCGTTGCCTTGTACCTGTACCTGTGTAATGACAATAAAGTTGAATCTAATGTAATCTGCACAACAATGGTGTAATTTTAACTTGTCACCAGAGGGGGCAGGCTTGTGCAGAAACTCAGCAACCTGTGCTATGCTCCTTTAAATCCATTGAATAGTTTAATAGTTGTTAATTATGTTGACATGTTCTCATACTGCTCTGATTATTAGACCTAAACTCTCTTCCCTCATAGTAAACTGGGATAATGTTGTTTTCCTGCAGCCGGTGGGGAGACAATTTACCTGAGCTTTCTGAAGGGAGACCTGATAATTTTGGACCAGGACACGGGCGAGCAGGTCCTCAACTCTGGTTGGGCGCATGGCATCAATGAACGAACCAATCAGAGAGGAGATTTCCCAGCTGACTCGGTTTACGTTTTGCCATCTGTGACACGTCCCCAGCAAGAAATAGTGGTGAGTGGAAGAAAAATAAATCCCGGCTCAGCCTCTTAACGAGGAAAGAACCAGCTGGTCCTTCAGGAGTCCTGGTTGGATCCTGTTTAGTTGTCTTTTGAGGAATTTGATGGATTTTAGGGGAACATGATTGTTTTTCACTCATTTTTACCAAACAGTATGCATAATCTCTGAATTGCATTACAAAAAAAATTATGCTCTTGCAATAAAAGTCTAAATCCAAACACGTTTGGTTCTTCGGAGCTCTGTAGAGCCATCGAGGGTTGTATGGCAAACCTTGCGCTGACGTTGCTCTAGTTCCAGGGTCTGCAACCTGATGCTTTCTGCACGGTTCTGGATATTATTGCAGGAATCCCCATTACCCCGGTGTCACTGAAATCAAGCCTGGCGCCATTTGTTTAGACCCTGCTGGGGCTCCTAATAACTTTGGCCACAAATGCTACAGAGCGGAGCCGTTAGTGTCAATAAAATTGATGTTACAAAAATAATAGCTTCACCAGTTTTTCTTGTTTTCCATGTAATATGTGCCCAACTTTTATGCAAGGAGTGACACTAATGGGAAAATTAATAGTCTCTTATGAACTAATTTTTTGTCAACTGGTTGCAAACTTTGCTTTTTTTTTTTTTTGACATTTTACATAAAAACTGAAAGTCCCATTCAAGAGAAAGTATTAAACCTAAAAAAAGTGCTAAAGTTCTTCTTTCATTTAAAAATCTTACATTTCCTTTAGAAGATAGTATGAAAACGAGCTATTTTGGTTTAGAGAGTCCTGTTGCTTTCCTGGCTTTAGACAATTTGTGTTTTGCTGGAAGGTAGCTGAGCCCTGCTGCAGTCAAAGTAAAGTAGTTGATTAGACCAGATAATTGGTTGGTGCTTATTGCCGTGTTGGAAAGTTACTCCGTTGGTTTTAACTCCAGAAGAAGCATACTTAGTATTAAGCCGGACATATACTATGATTATTTATTTATTTATTTTTCTTTTGAATCGGGTCGAGTTTCAGCTGCATCGTGTAGCATCCATGGGGTAACGAGGGGCGATCAGCCTCTCACCACCTGCTGATCAGGAATCTTACGGTCGGATGAAAATCAAATATGTCTGACATTCAGTCGGCCCTCCTGAGGTGATGGTGAGCGCCTCCTGCTGGTGAAGCAGAGCTACGAGCCGATTTCCTCCAACATCGTGCACTGAGCATGTGCAGAGAAGGGAATTCTTCTTCTTCTTCTCAGAGAAAAACAGGAGAGGAGAGAATCATGGCGGTGGTACGTGTGACATGGAGTCAAACTACGGAGGAGAAACTCGTAGAATTACCAAGGCAGCGCGTCTCGTTCTAGTGAGACTCATATTTAACAGAGAGCATCGACACTTCCGCCTTTTTCTTCTTCTACTGTTTACGTTTGGCTTCCAGATAGACGAGTCCAAGTAGCGCCATCTCTCTACGGGGATGAGTCCGACGTTTCAGACGTACAGTGTGAGATCAGATCGCATCAGAGCGTCGGGCCGTTGTGGTAGGAAAATCAAACAATAACTGACCTCCAAGACTTATTGAATAAGGAAACGGTGAAGTGGTCAAGCTCCAGGGCTTTATTATAGAAACAGAGCAGAGATTACGCAGATGGAAGTAATCGCACCCAACGGTCCCGCTGCAGCCTTCGTCTGCCCTGTTTCTGTCCGCTCCTCTTCGTTCTCGCCTCTTACTAATACCCGACAGCGGCCTCGCCGTGAGACGAAACAAAGACAGTCATATCCTGGACATTGATTATCGTGCACAGTAAATATGCCAACATTGACCTTGGCAATCAGTGGATAATGGAGCTGATGTGCAGTTCTCGTGTCTCCAGTGCTCACATGTTTGAAGTGGTGTCAGGTCATAGTGAATTTAGGATAATAAGAACAGATATGGAGACCTGTGAACTTTTAACCCCTGCGGTTTCATCGTACAGTTTGAGTTTTATATGAGTACAATGATTAAAAATATCGTACAGTGTACACCCGGCTTAAGGGACCCAGGCGAGGCCCCCGGCTTCCAGATTAAACCGGGACGCATGAGATCAACAGCACCTATTTTTGTTGCTGCTGTTGTTGCATTAAATCTCACATTGTCAGAAATATCGTGAGATTCTTTCTGGACTAGGGTAAAATGTTTTCCCTTCTCCATCCAATCAGGCTCTGGTTACGATGACACCGGACCAGCGGCAGGAGTCGGTTCGGGTTTCTCAGATCATCCACCCGGAGACAGATGACAGACAGAAACCCTACACCCTGGAGGAGTTCTCTTATGACTATTTCAGGTATTAACCTTTAAGTAGAAAACTTGTACAATATGAACATTTGTCTATAAAATTTCAAGCACAAAAGGATGAAACGTCTACTTACAACGGCCAGTCCTCACAAGAGGAGTTTGCCTGGAAACCTTTTTTTTGATGCATCCATTATAGTCCAACTCTCTTTCTGGGTTTCTTTTTATCTTTTTAAATAATCTAATATAAACTCAGTTATCTTGGCTCTTTAATTTTGATTACACCAGTAACCTGACCTGCCATTTCCAGACCTCCTCCCAAACACACTCTGAGCAGAGTGATGGTGACCAAAAATCGTGGGAAAGACAAGATGTGGAGCTGCACCAGAGAGCCGCTGAAGCTGCCGCTGCTGAAGAAGGTCGTCGGCCACGAGGAGCTGGCTCAGGAGGCCTGCATGGCCTTCATCGATATCCTTTAGACCAGCGGGGTCCAAACCTTCGGCTGTTGGGCCAAAATTTTTAAAACGAAAGAGCTCGAGGGCCAAAAATTTATAAAAATAAATAACATAACCAAAAATACTAACCCTGCCCTAGGACTGGACAATAATTCAATATCAATATATATCAATCGATAGACGTATATCAATGATAGAAAAAAGTAAAGAGTTCAATAGAAAAACATTGCATTCTATCATGTAGGTTAATATTAGTCATTACTTCCTCTCAACCAATCACAACGCAGACCCAGGAACCAAGCTCCGCCCCCTTCAGAGAGATCAGAGAGCGCTCGCTCTATGTTATTATTTTTTTAAACTTGGAGTTTTGCTAAAAGTTGGTTGAATAAAGGGTTGAGTTTGAATTTAGTGTTTGTGTCTGTATCTAAAAATAGGTTGCTAAGCAAAATCATAAAATGGTCAGGGCTGCACTTCAAATATGTTTTGAATTTGTTGATAATTATCAATATCGATCAATATTTCTATTTTATAATTATTTTTTTCTATATCATCCAGCCCTACCCTGCCCAACAAAATATTAGCATTTTAAGAAAGGATATTAGACTTAGACAAACTTTATTGTCAACTTTATTAAACTGTATGCATGTATGAATTTGCAACCAATGAAACGCAGATGCTGCATGTTGCAGTCAGACTTGTCGGCGTATCAAGTTTGAAATGTTTCCAAAAAGCAGACTTGGCTCTGTGTTTGCTCACCGCTAGCTGCTGTGCTTCCTCTGCGTAACCGCCGTTGCAAACATAGAATAAAAGTGACTAGATCACCTTAACTGTATTGCTGTGTATGAAAATAATAAAAGAAAAGACTGGTTCAGCATTCTGATATTGAATCAATGCAGCTCTAATTACAATAAAGCTGGAATCGATGTAGGTAGATGTACTTTATTGTCCTCACGGAGAAATTTGTCTTACGCTAAACAAAGCTACTGCAACAATTAAATACACTACAAACAATAAAATTAATCTGAATAGAAGAAACAAGTAAACAAACAGATAGATATTGCTTAATAAAAACTGATCCATAAAAGAGCATAAAGGCATCAAGTTTGCAAATTTCTTTTGGGCTCGACTGGAAAAGAAATAGGAAAAACTGTAGTTAATTCTTAGCAATGGGTAGATGTAATCCTATCTACTATAAAATTATAGTGAGTGCCAAGAACGATGGTATTAACAAATAAATGCATTGTTTTATAACCTTACTTTATACATTGTAAGAAAACTAGAATGTTGGGTATATTTTGCACCAATTAAAGATAAAGTCCCCATCCGCATCAGTTACCTAACAAAAATCATCTTATAATTTATTAAAGTCAGTTATATTGAAATATTAGTATTTTTGTCAGCCAAGTCAACCAACTAATGGAATAATAAAAATTGCAGCATCTTAACTACCTAGGAGCTTCCCGCTTGATGATTATCAGAACCGGTTCTGGAAAGGAGAAACCAAGCAGGTTCTCATTTTCAATATTCTGTTATTTTTAACGATGGCAAATCGTTTCAGCCTGAAAAAACGAAACAAACTCATGTGACATTCATGGCTGACGGCTGTAAACTACTGACCAGAATTATAAAATAACAGGAAGTTTGTGTGGTTTTGTGAGTCCTTGACATTTGATCCCACCGATGATGAAGTACATGGGCGACTACCCGTCCAAACGGACGCGCTCCGTCAACGAGCTCACAGACCAGATATTTGAGGGAGCGCTGAAGGCCGAGCCGCTAAAAGATGAGATTTACTGTCAGATCATCAAGCAGCTCACTGACAATCACGTCAAGTGTGTAAACCGACACAAACCCTAAAATATACGAAGATGTTTGAGTCGTCCCTTTATGTTTACGCTGAAGATTGTAGCTCCTGGTGATTGGTTGGATTCTGAACAGCAGTTTGTTTGTGCTGCAGGTACAGTGAGGAGAAAGGCTGGGAGCTGCTCTGGTTGTGCACGGGTCTGTTTCCTCCCAGCAATGTGCTGCTGCCGCACATCCAGCGTTTCCTCCAGTCAAAGAAGCACCATCCGCTGTCTGGAGACTGCATGCAGCGGCTGCACAGAGCTCTCCGGTAAAAACTGATGACGTATCAGCTGCTTTTCTACAGAAAACACAACTGAATTTTAAAATCCTGTGACAGGAACAGGACCTTTTTAAAATGTGCCGGTTTTCTTCATTCTTAAAAGGCTTCAAAAAAAAATCTTTATTTTACAAACCAAGTTTATTTTCTTGGACAAGCAGAATTTTAAACTGATAAAAATAACAGATTTTCTGTGGTGTTTTAATTATCTTCAGATACGATGTTCAATTCAATTAAATTTATATAGCGCCAATTCATGAAGCATGTCATCTCAGGGCACTTTACAAAGTCATATTCAATCAGATTATACAGATTGGTCAAACAATTTCCTATATAAGGGAACCAGTTGATTGCATCAAAGTCTCTCCAAGCAGCATTCACTCCTCCTGAAAGAGCGTAGAGCCACAGTGGACAGTCGTCTGCATTGTTGATGGCTTTGCAGCAATCCCTCATACTGAGCATGCATGAAGCGACAGTGGAGAGGAAAACTCCCCTTTAACAGGGAGGAGAACCTCCAGCAGAACCAGAACCAGGCTCAGTGTGAACGCTCATCTGCCTCCACCCACTGGGGCTTAGAGAAGACAGAGCAGAGACACAGAAAGCACAGAAGCTCACATTGACCCAGGAGTACTTTCTATGTTAGATGGTAATAGAGGATGATCTGCCTCCCCTGATGATGTCACAGCTAACAGAACACCAGACCAGGTGTACCTTCTATGAAGAGAAAAATGACAGAGAACAAAAAGTTAGAAGCTGAAATAACAACAAACAATGCAGATTGGAGAGCAGTAGGAGAACTCAGCAGAGTGAGAAAAATAGACCCTGATGTCCTCCAGCAGCCTAAGCCTATAGCAGCATAACTATAGAGGTAGCTCAGGGTAACATGAGCCACTCTGACTAGAAGCTTTGTCACAAAGGAAAGTTCTAAGCCTAGTAATGTTGATTTACAAAGTGTGATTACACCTTTTTTTACTGAAATAAAAATTAGTTTCCACACTATTATTAATTATTAAAGAAGAAGAAGCCAAGTAGGTATGGGCTGGTATGAAATTCTGATAGTATGATAACCTTAAGCAAAAGTATCACAACACCATGATTACAGAGCTAAATTGCATTATTTTGAAATGTCTGAATTAAAAAAGAAAAAAGTTTCTATTGAACTGTTTATTTTATTTAGAACATGGAACAGAAGAAATATGTATTTAAAATAACTTATCATTATATATTATAATTATTATAAAAAGTTGCATGCACAAAGAAGCAACGGAAATTAAGAGTATGAGCGAGTGTACGCTAAAGTTACGGAAGCATTTAGTACTTTAATTACACCACGGTCTGGGTGAATACTCGATTCTGATTGGCTGCAGGATGTCCGTTAAAAACGGCGCCTATAAAAAAAAGTTCTGGTCAAATAGCCTGATTGCTCTAAATTATCTCGCTGGCTCACACGTTTGCCGCTAACGGAAAGACGGCTGACAATGGTTACGGTGGCAATGAGTCACAACAAGAGATTCTGCCGCTTCTTGTGAACAGTTGATGAGTTTAACAGTGGAGGGAAAAAAACGTGAAAGAATTAATAATTGATTTGGTATTTATTTATTTCGTATGTGACCGTGGTTTAAGCAGGATAATGCCCTTCGAGGTTTATCAGAAATTAATGGACTTCATGCCTCCGACTCGTCGGGAGTCGTCCCTTTAGCTGGACATACACTGTACGATATTTTCAATCGTGGTACTCGGATACAACTCAAACTGTACGATGAAACCGCAGAATTTAAAAGTTCACAGCTCATATCTGTTCTGTAAGGCCTGACGCTCTGATGTGATCTGACTGCTCATACTGTACGTCTAAAACGTCGGACTCATCCCCGTAGAGAGATGGCGCTACTCGGACTCGTCTATCCGGAAGCCAAACGTAAACAGTAGAAGAAGAAAAAGGCGGAAGTGTCGATGCTCTCTGTTAAACATGAGGCTCACTAGAACGAAACACGCTGCCTTGGCATTTCTACGAGTTTCTCCTCCGTAGTTTGACTCCATGTCACACGTACCGCTGCCATGATTCTCTCCTCTCCTATGGTTTTCCTCTGAGAAGAAGAAGAAGAATTCCCTTGTTTGCACATGCTCAGTGCGCGAGGTTGGATGAAATCGGCTCATAGCTCTGCTTCACCAGCAGGAGGCGCTCACCATCACCTCAGGAGGGCCGACTGAATGTCAGACATGTTTAATTTTCATCCGACCGTCTGATTCCTGATGGGGAGGAGGTGGTGAGAGGCTGATCGCCCCTCGTTACGCCCTGGAAACGTACCATGCAGCTGAAACTTGGCCCGATCCAAGAAATTCTCGCACGACTGAAGAATCGGCCCAAAAAGGACAAAAATAATCGTACATTGTATGCCCGGCTTTACTTAAATAAACAATCCAACTACTCCAATACGCTCTGGCAGACAAGCTGGGACCAGCAGCACAATCACTAAGCTGTCCGCCTCAGTCAAACCTATTGTAGGGACTATTATCCCGTCTGGCCTAGAAACTCCTTAGGGTTCCCCAGACTGAGCTGCAGGATGTCTGTGGAGAGCGATATCTAGGATTAAACTTTTCACATGCTGGACTTCATCTTTGTTTGAAGAAATTGTTGTTGCAGAATCTGTTTTTGTGCACTTTAGGTTAGACTGAAATAATTTTAGAACCCGAGTAACACCGGATGACTTTCTTTGTTCTGGTAGCAGCAATGGATCCAGGAAATATCCCCCTCATCTGGTGGAAGTGGAGGCCATTCAGCATAAAACGACCCAAATCTTTCACAAAGTTTACTTTCCTGATGATACGGATGAGGTGAGACCCGTAAACTCGAGCGTATGAACCTCAGCTCATGGGAAAGGTAATTTTTACGACAGACATGTTAAATGTTTGCAGGCGTTTGAGGTGGAGTCCAGCACCAAGGCGAAGGATTTCTGCCAGAACATTTCCACCAGACTGCTCCTCAAATCTTCTGAGGGATTCAGCCTTTTTGTGAAGATCTCAGACAAGGTCAGAGATCATGAATTTCTGTCCCAGACTTTCAGGAGCAAAAAAATAGGTAAAGTTTTCTTGAAATTAGCGTATTTATACTTTATTTGAGCAGGTAAATAAAAGAATCTGCCAATGGAATAAGATTTTTGCACTTAAAATAGGAAGAACATCACCTTTTTTCAAGTGAATTTTATCTAATTGTCTTATTTTAGGGGTAGAAATACTAATTTCATTGGCAGATAATCTTATTTACCTGCTCAAATCAAGGACAAAGGCACTAATTTCGAGATTTTTTATTTTATTTTTAGTTCTGTTTTTGCAGTGCAGACTGAAAAAATGTTTAAGTGGAAATTATTCATACAGAATTTCATGTTTTTTTTTAATCCATCTAATAAATGTTTGGCCTTTAAAAGTTGCTTATTTAATGACTAATCTCCCTTTACTTTAGTTTCTGATTTTTATATATATATATATATATATATATATATATATATATATATATATATATATATATATATATATATATATATATATATATATATATATATATAATCATCCTTATTTATATCTAAACCCTTCTATAAATTACTGTTGGAGAAAATTCATGTTTAACCTGTTAGATGTTGCCATTTCTTTCCTAAAGCTGTTCTAGTCAAACTTAAAATGGTAAAACTTGCCCATCTCAAGCTGTATATTATTGTCAAATTTATTGTTATCAAAATACAAAATCCTGCATTATTAATTTTAAAAACAGCGTTCCTCATCTACAGCTCTCAAAACGCCACTATTACAGTTGAACCGTTTCTTTTTCTCAGACGTAATGATGGCAGCATCTTGTACTGCTTTGGTCGTGGCTCTAAATCTTACGTCGCACAGTGAGGCAGGTTTTAAGACGACCGTTTTTAGTGTCTTGTGACCACAGGTGACCGGCGATCAATATTTGACAGTGTCAGATATGTGAAAAATCTCCCAGTGTGGCTCCACAGGTTAAGAATGGTGTTGCCCTGCAAATAAAATAAATTAATCCGTTTTGAATTTGTGGATCAGTTCTGTCCTGTTCGCTCCGATCAAACAAGGAGCATCTTCTGCTGTGTGCATGTTGGGCTGCTCGCCATCCACAGACCGCTCACAGCTTTCATTATTGTTCTTTTATTGCAGACGCCTAGACCAAGATCAATAAATAGTTGGGACCCCAATGCATATTTTCTTCCTGTTGGATTTTCTTTATTGTTAAATTTATTTTATGTATGTATGTATGCAAACTTTTATGCGCTGAACTGGGACAATTTACTGAATATATTTTATTATTATTTATGAAGGACATTGACATTTGATTAAACTGATTCATCCAAAGAGAAGTATTTAATACCTTGACTATTTTTGTTAACTTTATTTGATTTGTCAAATTTTGTTTTATGAATATACAAATAATAAACCAAAAGTAAAATGTGTATTTCAGTTTTTGGAGAACAGATATTTAATTTCATATTTTTGTGTTATTTATATTTTGATGCTTTGCTTTTGTAATTTAAGTTCTTAGTTTATTGCTTTAGGTAAAGGGGGCAGACAACATAAAATTATTCTCCTTTCTGCTCCCTTTCATTCAGGACTTTAGAATGTTTGTTTTTATATTTAATTGTTTTCTTTGAACACAATGAATTAAATAAAAATTCAAAATGAAATAAAATGTGGCTTGGTTTTGGAAGGATTTGGGACTGAAGGAGCGTGCGACTGAACAGATTTTGATTTATATTAAATCCAGTCGGTGCTTATTTTCATAAATAAGCGATTTTGTTATAGAAGGTGGTCCTACAATCTGAACAGGTCATAAGACACACGCACTCAGATCTTTTTTCTCTGCTCTCAGATTTTTATTCTTCATTTAGGATAAAAATGTTAACTTTCCACACAAAGCCAACAAACCAAGTCTCACTGTCTTCTTCAGGGTGTTTTGTTTTTCTCACTTGGTTGACTTCAAAAAATGGCAAACTATCAAGGTTCTGCCTCATAAAGTACTAAATGTTATATTAAAATCTCTCTATGTTTAAAAAAAGTGTGATAATTGTCATCGTTAACTTGCAGGTCATTAGCGTTCCAGAGGGAGATTTCTTCTTTGACTTTGTCCGACATTTAACCGACTGGATCAAGAAATCTCGACCAGCTAAAGATGGTTTGTACCTGCATCTGTTGAAGGCTTGCAAATAATTTATTTATGTTCGGTTGCTTCAAGTCTTGGTATTGAGAGATAAATTACATTAAAATGTCTTTTCTTTCATGTTTTTATACATAATGGTTGACTCAAAAAAAATTGTAATTGAAACCAATATTTTTTTTTTTTTTTTCAAAGCCCGTGTGTAAGAGTTACACTTTTGTGTAATGCAATATAAAAAAAAACCTTGCAGGTTAACGCTGTTTCCAACATAACGGCATAAATAAACTTCACTGTTGAATTAACTAACCTGTCCAGCAGAAAGCTGCAACCTCCACAACGGTTTTGAATCCCCGCTCCCTCGTGAATTATCTCCACCTGGTAATAATAGCTGCACCAATATAGACTCTCGTTTTCTCCCAGTTATTACTACTTTTTCTTTCCTTGGTTACTTTCTCTTCCCTTTCGGTGAGCAAAGAGTATGGATGGTCCTCCATTTCAACAGAAAATGGCAAATACAAAGATCTACGGTCGTCTTTGCTTGTTAATACGCTTCCTCCACTGAAAACACTTCTTCGTGTAGGAGACAGTAAAAAAATGTACGGTTGACAAGTTTGTCCCCTTTCGGCTTCTGAAATCAGAAATGGAGACACAACATGGCGCCCCCCGGTGGGCGCACCGATACTTATCTGTTTGTAAACTACTGATTCTGAGTTATGAGAATGCTTTCATTTTTATGGGAGGTTATTAGACTTTTGACTTTGATTTTTGCTAATCAAAAGCCAAATTAGGTACACACTGTCCCTTTAACAAAGCTGTTACATTTAGAGGGTTCAGTTAAATATTATTTGCCATCCATTTTAAGGAAGTGCAGATTCAGTTTACTTTGCCCACATATTTATATCATTTATAGAAAATTAATTGAACATAAGTTCTAATTATGCGTTATTCCAATCGTAATAATTGAAGGTTTGCTGTAATACTGTGGCGTTGGTCCTACATCCTTTGTTCTGATTAGCAGATGTTTAACACGAGACTTTAGAGGCCTGTTTACACTACACTTTTTTTAACCGAGCCGAGACCAGTCCGAGCTCGGTAACCGAGTGTAAACGGTCAGCAGACTGAACCGGACCGCGCTAACTGCAGACCAGTTCCTGAGCAGGTCTCAGCCTGGTTTTTTTTCTGGCCCGGTTTTCTGATAAAGAGCGCATGAGCAGACCGCGACATCTCCTTACAGTCAGCTGACTGCGTTTTTTTCCGGCGTGTCTGGCTGCACGTCCTGATTCACACTCCATTCAGACAAATTTCAGACATTCATAATAATACTAGCTTCCTTACCGTGCCACACGGTTTCCAGAGATGATTCTGCTTAGCAATGTGATGAACCTCAGTGTCTGTTGTTGTTTCCTGCGTCTGTAAATCCTTATTAGACGTTCATTTGTCTTATCCACGTCCCAAAAGCCGACTCTGTCTAACCATAACATCCTGAATGTTACGGGTGCCGCTATTTTGATTTGCTCGGTCCCGCTTTCAATTCCAGAGAGCGGTAGTACTGCAGATCGTCACTAGGAGGCGAGGAGCAACCAAGGAACCGAGATAACCGAGATAACTCTTGTGTGTAAACGGCCGTTTTTATCCCTGTTAACTGATCCAAGCTCGGACTGGTCTCGGCATGGCTCGGTTTTTAGGTGTAGTGTAAACGGGCCTTAGGTGTGCGTCTAAGATTACCTGCTTTAGCGACGGGTTCTTATTCAGAGGCAAATGTTCTGGGCCGTCATACAGACCGATCTGAGGGTCCGGTTGGGATTCAATTTCTTTGACAAGACACAACTAGTACTTTAAGCCCACATCTTTTTTCTTGCCCAGTTTGATGTGACATATCTACAAAGGTTAATATATTCTAATTATAAGGCAGCAGGAAACTTTATTAATAAAATTCTCTAAAAAGTTACGACCATCACCATTTATCTGGGAATCAAAACCAGCTTGAAGACTCATTAATTGACCTTCTTCACTGAAACACGGCAGGAATCATCCCATCGTTGACGTATCAGGTGTTCTTCATGAAGAAGCTGTGGACTAGCACGGTTCCTGGGAAAGACTCGTTTGCTGATTCTATTTTCCACTACTACCAGGTCAGTATTTAACTGACAAGCCTTGATTTATTTATTTTTTTCTCATCATAACCAGTGCAGCATATTCAATGAAAACTCCTTGCTGCTGCTGCTTTCCTTTCAGGAGCTGCCTAAGTATTTGCGTGGCTACCACAAGTGTTCCCGGGAGGAGGTTTTTCATCTCGCCGCGCTTATCTATCGTGTCAAGTTTGAGGAGGATAAATCCAACTTTTCTTCAATTCCCAAGATGCTCCGCGAGCTGGTTCCCCAGGACCTCATCCGCCAGATGTCACCAGACGACTGGAAGAGGGTAAGAACACTAAAATAAAACCGCTGCTTTGGGTCTAGCGTGATATCACTGAATATAATGTTATTAAAGGGGACATATTGTGCTTTGAAGATCTTCCTTTCCACATTTAAATCATTCAGTTGTGGTGTTTAAAGTGGAACTGTAACGCTTTGGTCTGAATTCCTGGTTAATTTACCCCCATGTTCCCCATTTTTACCCCTGCTCTTAAGTGTGTCTGACAGCAACTCGTTTTGGTGCCGTCTCTTTAAATCTAAAGGAGGCCCCGCCCCCCTCCAGGTTGTTCCATTCCACCCCGTTCGGCCATTTTTGTAGAGCGGTGTAATATACTGGGAGGGTAACCGAATATTTTCATTATCCACTTCTAGCTTTAACTTTTGCACTTGATCCTTTAGGTTTGGACTAAAGGAAAATAAATTCACCTTTTCTGCTCTCCCAGAGACTCCACATACACAACATTTATTTAAGGGCTAAAAAAGTGGGTTTTGCCCAATATGTCCCCTTTAAGGTAACAACTAAGATTCATTGAGATAACTTCTGGTTACAGTCTGTGATTGCATACTTCAACAAGCAACCTGGGAAATCGAGGGAAGAAGCTAAACTCATGTTCCTCAAGATCATCTATAAATGGCCGACCTTTGGCTCCGCCTTCTTTGAAGTTAAGGTAAAAACGGCAAAGTCGCTTTCTATCTTATTTCCTTTCAGTTCTGGTGCCATGACTTGGTGTTTTTTTTTTTTTTTTGGTGGTCCATGGAGACGTGTGCCTCTCTGAACCAAGTCTCAAGTTTTACCTCCTGGGTTTTTAATTTTGTTTTAAATAATCGGCAGATTTCCACAGATGAAACGACAAAATAAAAATAAATTTGCTTCCATTTTGATGAAGCTAGAGTCATGGTAAAAGTAATTTCCTTCCTCTGGATAAACTATTACACCCTGTGTTACAGTAGCTTCTAGAACCACCTTAAGCTGCAATGAATCCTAATGTTTTTGCCTTTCTCAAATCGCTGTGGAGGAATTACAGCCTGCTTTTCTTTATAACTTTGCCTTATTGACCGCATTACCCAGTTGGGCTAAGCTTCGACTGTCAGACAAATGACCTCACGTCTGTCTCCCAAATATGTTCAGATACAGCAGGGTTCATGGTCGACACAATGACTTGTGCAATTACACGCTGTTTTAAGTTATTTAATGTTTAATAAATGACTCTCTGTTAGGTATTGGCCGGTGAATATCAGCTCAAACAGCTGATATCAGGACAAAAGAATGATTCAAGCACTGGCGTTCTTTTAACAGCAAACTATGCTCACATGTAGAATAATGAGTGATCATCAGAATGATTCAGTGAAACCTGGTTCACTGCAGATCTAAGTTAGAGAACCAAAGTTGATCATAAAAAAATACGGAATGAGGTTAAATTAGCTCAGGGATGGACAGCATTTACATAAAATGCTGTTTTATTGTTGCATACATGAACGGTAGAAACGCAACAAAAGTTTCACGGCCCTCGTAATCACTCAGTGCTGATGAATAATAATAATATTAATAATAATAATAATAATAATAATAATAATAATAATAATAATAATAATAATAATAATAAAATAAAAAAAACTTGTAATTATATGTTTGACCGATAGAGGGCGCGCCGTACCCAAACAATAGCGGGCACGGGCCACTTTGAAACAGCGAGGAAGAAAGTCAAGAGCCCTGGCCCCTAGCAGTGTTATAAAGGGAAAACTTGACCGAGAAAGTCACATTTTTCAGACAAAATGGGAAGAAGTACGGAGCCCTCTAGGGGACATGGGGATGTTTTTTCTTTTGTGTTACCTTGCAATACTTTTGCGTTCCGTCGCAAAGGTTTTTGTGTTTCTTCGAGGTACGGCTGATTTATTTGTTGTTGTCTCTTGTCATTCACACACAACAGTAAACCGTGAGAGCCGACGTGAGTTTTGAAACTGCAAAGCTTTGTCTTAAGCGGAAGATCAAACGTGCAGCACCGCGTTCACAGACCAGTGTGATGCATTTGTGAGCATCATAAAGCTATGGTGCATTCAGGAGCATGGGACATTAGATTTTTCAGAATAAAAAGCTAGCAGATGTGCATAATCAAAAAATAACGGAAATACAATTATAGAGCATTCAGTATTGTAAGAAAGCCCACACTGTTTCTGGATAAATACATTACTGTATGAGTTAAGTTCTATTCTGTTTTATGCCTCTTTCCTTGTAAATCTGAAATGTCCCATGCTCATGCTACTTCTACTACTTTGAAGTGACCTAAAATCATTTAAAAATTGATGGGCAGCAACTATTGGTTTATTAATACTAAAGCCCTGTTTGCAAGTTTCTAGGTAAAAATGGAAACTTTTGTTGCGTTTCTACCGTTCATGTATGCAACAATAAAACAGCATTTTATGTAAATGCTGTCAGTAGAAAGCAAGAAGTGTTTGTCTGCGTGCGTGTTGAGTTTAAAAGAACATGCTGCCCACTAGTGGCATCGCAGTGAAATTGCAGTTTTAGCATTTCTGCTAGTGTTGTGGAGACGGAGATCACAATAAATACATTGTCACTTAGGGCCTTTTCTGTTTTTGTTAACACATCTAAGTCGTTGCTGGTTGTTTTTCTGTTTTTGCCTCATTACCTGCAGCAAGGGTGTAATTAGTTTTCTGCACAACTGTGTCTTTTGAGCATCAGTCTTTGAAAACTGGTTAGCAGTAGCGTTCTTCAGCAGGGTTCCTACGTCTTCCTACACAGAACCAGAACCTGCAGCTGCTTTAGACGTCTGATTTCTTCTGAACTACAGGGAACCCATGTTTGGATGCTGTCTGTGAAGTTTCTTTCCTACTTGCATGTAGAATAGATGTGTGAAAAACATGCAATCAGGACAAAATCAATTTAAAACGTATAATTAAACCTCAGAGGAATAAAATATCTGTATTGTTTGATCATTTCTATGTTAAACAAGAAGAGGGTTTTAGATTTTTTTTACACCGTATACTTACATGATGATTTTCTCTTTAGCAAACCACAGAGCCGAACTACCCAGAGATTCTGCTGATCGCCATCAACAAGCACGGAGTCAGTCTGATCGACCCAAAGACGAAGGTTCGTCTTGCAGTTATTTATCGTCCTCAGATGAGGAGCTTCAGGAGGCCTGACTCCTGATCTTTATCTCCAAAGTTAAATTTTTAAACCTCTCAGCAGGGGAAGCATAAAGGTCATCCGTTTTATCTCTGTGTATCTTTGCAGGACATCTTGACCACCCATCCTTTCACCAAGATCTCCAACTGGAGCAGCGGGAACACCTACTTCCACATCACCATAGGAAACCTGGTCCGAGGAAGCAAGCTGCTGTGTGAGACCTCGCTGGTAGGCGGCAGCATTAATGTTTCAGTAGCGACTCCGTCAGCATTCAGCATTTAAGACTGTAAATGCTGCAAAAACGGCCTCCGCTGCATCAATCAGCTGAGATAATAGGACATTCCTCAAATGACGTCAAGTTATTAAATTTAGACACATGTGTCACGGCCATCTTGTGGTCGTACAAGCAGAGCGGTAACGCTTGAATAGTTTAGACCAGGGGTGTCAAACTCATTCTGGTTGAGGGGCCGCATACAGCTTAATCTGATCTCAAGAGGGCCACACGAGTTAACTCATTGCAAGATTAAATAGAACTAATAAATGTGGACTTGTTGTTGATTTTTATGTTAAGTTAATTTCACTTTTACACAATATATTATGAATAATCTCAGCGTTTTTAAGAAAAGTATGTGCAATTTCAACAATACTTTTACTCAGTTAAACATTTACTTGTGCATTATGCATAAGAACTGATCACAGTGATTATACAATGTTGAAAAACATTTATTCACATTTTATGGAACTTAAAAACACTGTCCTGCATGATAAAATACATCAAACATATAAAAATTAAGAAATGATTTGAATTTTTCCACACCTGAAGCTTAATCTGTTAATTAAAACACAGCGCCCCTCGTGGACAATATAGGAACTGCATATTTTCAATTAAACGAAGTACATGTTTTTTTCAATAATTGTTTTATCATTCTCTTCCTTTTATCTTGATTTTTGCTTATTGAAGCTGGTGGTTAGCTGGATTACCTGTCAGGGACACTTCATAGACACACACACATGATTACACTAAAAGACAAGGGCACACACACACTGCCTCTACTGTACTTCCTTCCCTTACTTTGCTGCTTTCTGTTTTAGCTGTAGCATCAAAGGTCAGATCAGAGACCTCAAGCTGTAGCTTTCTTAGATTTTTTCTGAATGTTTGTTAATGTATGAAATAGTTCTAGTCTAGGATTTATTGAGCTTATTCCTTTGTCTGTCTGTCTGACGTTTATTTGACTTTTTCTCAGCAGCTTTAAAACTTCATATAATCCATGAGGGGTTGTTCATGTGAGCTTCAGTGTTGCATTTAATCTGATCATTAACAGCGACTTTGGGCTTGTTTCTGAACGTCCAGTTGCTTTTTTTGGGCTTTGCTTTTTTTCAACAGAACACTTTTTTCTGGTTATCATGCTATGCAACAAGAGCTAATAATAGCCCCCCCCCCCCCAATTCTCCTTGACAACTATTTTATGAGCAGGAAAGGTCCTGGTGTGTGTAAATACCTGCTAAATACGTGCATTTGTGATGATTAGGAGCAGTGTCTGTATTAGTGTGGTGGTTTGTGTGTGAAGGTGAGATGGGTTGATTGAATTTGCAATTTAGAAAAGAAGCTGTTTAAGTCTATTTCTGCAATCAGAACCAAAATCACTTTAATAATCCCAGAGGGAAATTGTTGTTTCACTACAATCGCCATAACAAACAAACATCACAAACATTTCAGGTGGAGACGATTAACTGAGGCCTTGCTGCCAAGGTCACCACACGGTGCCCACATGGGAACACAAAAAAAGGAAGGTGTGAGGGGAAAAAACACATAACTCATACTTTATCCTATAACAGGATACAGTTTGAGATATCAAAAAACCTCTTACACAAAAATCACAAATAGGACGAGACACATTTAGCAGAAGGTAAACATTTGAGACTAGTCGTGTGTAAATTCATCAGTTTATATGAGCATCAGTTTTGTGTGTCTGTTTGGGTGAAAGTGTTTATATTTCTGTGAACGCTCTCCGGAGGCCATTGTCCTTGACAATCAGCCGGCCAACGGTTCAGAAAGCATCCGCAGGTGTCAGCGGGGAAGGGGGATAGCCGGGAAGCGTTTCTGAGCATTAACAATCCAGGAGTAGAGATAGGGAGGGCAAATATGTTATTTGTTATGAGGGCAAGCTGCACTGCCTTTCCTATCAGCTTTAAGTCTTTTGCTGGCTCCAAATGGTGAAATCCAATTTTCCAAATTGTTGGGCTCTATTTTAATTAATACATAGGCCTGTAGTAATACATATTTTTCTCAGTATCAGCTGTAATTCTACGAAGATTCAGCAGGTTTCTTCTTCGGGTTGTAAGAGAGGAGAGGACAGCCTCCCCTACCTTTCTATTAATACCGCTTTCTTTCTGCTCACTGAGCTCTCTACATTTCCACCAACATTTCAGCTGTTATACGCTGGGTTTCTACATTGAAGCAGGCTCAAATGAAGCTCCTGGGAAGTCGTCATATTCCAAAATTATTAGTATTGCAGTTGCTGCCAATGTAATTTGCACTCTTCCTGTCTGACCAGCCGTGAAACCGGACGTCATTTGAGAAACGTCCTGTTGGGTTCACGCCTGCATCTTAGTCACTGTTAGAGATGCTAGCTGTGGATTTAAAGAAAATTATCTCCTGCTGGTTCTTTGATCCACACACAACCAAATTAATTACAGAATTATCTTCATGCTCCTAGAAAAATGTTCTTGATGCTGTTTATAGACCTAAAATGCTGGCAGCTCTTCATGTTTTTCCGTTTCTGATCTGTTAATCACCGATCAGGTGTAAATTGGCTGACTCGGTTCTCTGGCTGATTGGTTAATTGGAGCATCTCTGGTCATCTTAGCGTAAACCAGACTTAAATCAACGGCGTGTGTGTTTGCAGGGTTACAAGATGGACGACCTGTTGACCTCCTACATCAGTCAGATGCTCACCAACATGAACAAGCAGCGCTCTGGGCGGGGCCACAGTAAGTGAACGTCTTATTGGCAGGAGGCCACTGAGCTCATCCGCCTGCTGCGCCCCATTGGTCAACACTGCAGCTGGGGGCGGAGCTTCGCGCACCAGCTGTGGTGGATGAGCCGCAGTCCTTCTGCGTATTCGGCGGGATCCAACCTCAGCGAGGAGAGTCCGCCCCCGAGCAGCGAGGACCCCGGCGAAGGACCCAGTAACCGCTACCAGTGTAGCTATGATGATGATGAAGATGAGCCGTCCAGTGAGGATGACTATCTCTGACACCTGCCCACCCCCCCTTCTGTATTTTACGGTTTAGTAGCTCCTTTACATCACTGTGAGTCCAGGTCACCTGTTAACACTCACCTTAAATACAGACAGTAAAATAAAACAGGTGAGACACAGTTGTGGGTTTCCTCCCCTGTGAAAGTTTAATTTCTATGTTTTAACACTAGAGCCACCAGAGGGCGACAGTAAAGTGACATGTTTAACATTTAGAGGCTTATTGTACATTTTAAGTGAAATTAAACTAAATAGTTATGTGGCAATTTATTTTACATCAGATTACTTTCAGGCTCTTGTTTTAGATTGAATGCATACATGAAAATTAACAATGTGCAACATTAACAAAAAACGACAACACAGAAGTATGTTTTATCCACTTTAAAATGGTATCAAAGCATGTAAAGTAATCATTGATAATGTAATGCCAGATCTCCCTGTCTTGTTTTTATTGCTCCAGCTGACATTAAAAAAAGAAACTGGAGTTTCTGTTTTATTCACTTTTCACAGATAACATTGTGGAGCAGTTTGTTGATAATCTATGTGTGATTATCTTCTAGATTATTCTGTATTTTTCAGGAGTTGTCACCGTCTATCAGTCATATATAAGGCAAGGCAAATTTATTTCTATAGCACATTTCAGTACAAAGACTTTACATGATTAAAATATAGGAAAGTAAAAACAGAATAAAAGCAAGTTGGATTAAAATGTACAAGAAATTAAACAAAATAAAACATGGGAAAATGGGAACTAAAGCCAATATTAAAAACAGTTTGACGATATAAGCTAAGGTTTATAGGCTACTGATCTTTAACTAGGTCCATACTGCAGTGGAAACCTGGGATTCTTTTTGATATAACAGCGTTGACTAAATGGCGGAAACTTAGAAAAATTCATTTATAATTATTCCTATTCTGACATTGTTTTTTTTTTTTTTTTGCATAGTCTGAAAAAATCTGGAATTTAACAATTGTTTCTAATCAGATTAAGTATAGAAAATAAAAACAGATCATCTTTAGAAAAACAAAAACCGTATAAAGTTCGGAAAGTTAAACATCTGCATTTGTGCAAAATGAACCAGTAGGTATCTGAATCATACTTATGCCATTATCTAAGAAGGCTGAGTCTCTTATTTTGAAGAGCATCTGTTGGCTTTGCCTTGAAGATCCAATTTAATCCTTTTCCTGAGATCTACTGGATATCGCTTCAGGTCAACACTTTTTTTATAACACATTAAAACATTCAAAGTTGCACCAAAGTGCTGCACAGCGAGATAAAAATAATTCAGAGTGGTTAAAAGGGGAAAATAACAAAACACAGAACATATATATATATTAACTGATTCATTAGTTTCAAAAGAAAATAATTGATTTTACAAGCTGTGAAGGGACGACTGACCTAAACCAACATAACGGGGATTTAAAAAATCTAGGGGTTGATTTTAAAACATGGATCAGTTTTTCAAAATCTTTTGGAACAAAATAAGGCTTTAGCAAGAAGTCGTAGCTAGAAGAAAAAAAAGCTCATCTTGACAGCTGAACTGATTTGCTTTGTGAATTTAAAGGAAAAAGGAAGAATTGTTCTAGACAGCTCTCATAACCTCCCTTTTTTAATATCGTTGAGGTGGAGGGAGTTTGAGATCGTCCCGGCCTTTATATCAGCAAACAGGTCCAATGACGGCTTTAGAGTTTTATTCTAGCAGATAGATCTGAATGTCATCAGCAAAGCAGAGGAAAAAGATACATTTCCTAAAAATAGACCCTAGGGGGAACATGTATAAGGAAAATAAGACTGGATGAATCCTTGAGGAACTCTCAAAATAAGAGATGCTGAGGAATGAGTATCTGGACTAAGGAGCTTATTTTTGTTGAGTTAAGTTTGGGGTCTTAAAGACATCAAAGCCTGGATGGCCTTAAACATCTTACATTTTAACAGAAAAAAACAGAAATGTAGTTGTTTTTTTCCCCCCGGTGGCTCCTGTGAAACCCTCCAGAGGGGAAAGAGCCTTTAGTGTTGCTGCTCCCAGATTATGGAGCGATCTTCCTTTAATGTCTTCTTTTTAAACTTTCAAAAACAAATTTTTTTATTTGCCGGACTTCTTGTTTTTACTTTGTTTTAGTTGTTTTTATTTTTGTCTGTTCTTTCCTGGTTTTCTGTTTTTTTTTTCCTGTTTTTTAAATGGTAATTATTTTTACATGTGCAGCACTTTGCAGCTTTGGCTGTTTTTAGAAGTGCTTTATAAATAAATAAAGTTAGGCTTAAACCACTTCCTTAAAGGCATTTAAACCGTTTAAGTGCTGAGATACTTTTTAAAACCATACATACGGTTTTTCTTCTATAAAAGGTTGCAGCTGATTTAAGAACCATTCTCAGCAAATGTTTTGTTCTCGAATATCCAGATTATTAAAAAAAATAATAACTGCTGGAGTCAATATAATATATGGAAATCTGTGTGATTTTGAAATGGAAAATTAGTAGGAATGTTCTTTATATTCAGTCAATAAAGTAACTGAACAGTTTTATTTAATTAGCATCCAGTTAGCAGTCTGCAGCTGTTTAACATCTGCAGACCCGGTCGGTGAGAGGTTCTGGTGTCCAGTGGGACGGGTGGTGGTCCGCTCCAGCTGGAGGAACCGAAGAACCCGGTCCTGACGGTGCTTCCAGGATTCTTCCAGGATTCTTCCAGCAGGTGGGCCAGAACCCGGGGCAGCAGGTAGACGGCGGCGTCGCCCACCCCGATGCCAGGCCGGTAGGCAAACAGCAGAGGGTCCAACGGAGACATCACCAGGGAGCGCAGATGGCTGAAGATGGAGCGCTCCAGGTTGGACATAACTAATTTAGTTTGTCATAAATGTTGCGTGGTTCAGACGATGGTACAGGGAGCTACGTTTTAATAAAAAGGTCCAGTTTTACAGAGCGGACCTCTTGGACGATCTTGTCCGTCTTTCTCCTTACAGATAAAAATACAACTTGAAGCCGTTGGCAGTTAAATCACATTTCAAACAAGTTTTTACCGTAAGCTTATTTTAACAAATTGTGTTTCCTCCAAAAAGCTTTTTTTGAAAATCTTCCAAGATTTGTTATATAAAAAAAAAACTCGACCCTTTCCCTTCATAAGTGCTTCATGATAAAGAAACTTTAAATAAAATGTATTTCAGTTCATAAGGAACGTCACAAAAGGTAAGAATGAACCTCCAAATTACCTTAAAATTATATCCAGAGAATTTAATTTTCCTACTCGCTGTTTTTTCTGTTTTATCGGTAGCTGCTGCACATTTAATGGTCCAATCTTTGGTTAACATTAATACAAACTGTTTAACTAAAATGAACTAGTGTTGCGCAGCTACAGAGACATCTGATGCATTAAGAGTCAAAGCGTTTAGATTGGACAACATTGTGTGCAACAGACATTTGTTTTTACGCATTTATCTTTTAATAAATTCAATGGTTTATTCTTAGTCCACTTTTTTTATCATTATCTGGAGTTTGTGCTTCTGGTAAGATTATTTATTCTCTCATAGATGCAGTTTTGTGATGTTCTGGTTGCTTTTTAAAGCAAATTAAACCATTTTTTTAAGGCTTTCAGTTTTACCTCACTCATTCGTGGGAGGATTTCTCTTTATTCCCACGAAAATAACCAAATCTGTGTCTGAGTCTGGAGGATTTGAGCTGCTTGTCAAGTTTCGTCGCCACTGACAGAGAAGCCGGTAAGTGGGATTTTATTTTCAGTTCAACTTTTCTGCTCGGGAAAGATCGTTCCCAGTTTTAAATGATGGACTTGAAATTATTTGTTTTATTTATAATCCTCAGATTGGCGGGGCAAAAGCAGCTGCTTCATAGGGTCAGGGCTGTTGTCTTTCTACCATCTGTGCGCTGGATTATTTATCAGTTACTCTGCAGCATTTGGTCGCCAGCATCACCTAACCAGATAGGGTAGTACTTAATTATTATTATTTTGCCTTTATTCATCTCTCCATTGTCTATACCTATGGAGGACCAAGTCTTCCATATCTAAAAATAAATACAGAAATAAATAAATGCTCAATAAATAAATAAGCATACAATTAATTGCCACCAAATTAATAAATGTAGGTAGAAATTAAATTATACAGTGAGACATAAATGTATATATCTCTTTTAATTAGCTTATTCTTTTATTCGCCTTTGTAATAATTACCTTATTTATTGTGCGTTATAATCTTCAACTTTATTTATTAATTACCTTTTTTTAAGTATTTATTTATGTGCATGTTATATTTTTGTCTGTTTTATTCTTCCTTTGTATTTTTTTACCCTATATATTTCTGTGATGCTATTTATTTCTGTCTGTCCTTTTTACATTTCTGTATGCATTTCTGCCTCATTATGCAAATGAGGAGGGGCTGTGTCTTAAGGGCTAAACTTCTTCCCATTGGTTGTTTAGCATTTTACTGCGTCGGTCAAATCTACATGGCTTTTCCCCGCACTAAAGCATTGTTAAGTAATGTCAAATTTAGCAGGCAGACGTTCAGTGTCCGACCTCTTAAGGAAAGCTGCTAGACTGGAAGAATTAGAACGCTGTAAATTTGGGATCTGAAATGTTTTTCGGTGGTTTCAGATTCGGCTTTTCCGGATCAATAACTCATCGGCGGATGATTTATTCTACAAACAGGGGCGGACTTAGCCATTTAGGGGCCCTAGGCAAACTTTTGTGAAAGCCCCCCCCCGTACTATAGAGCAGCGTGCTCGATCAGACAGCTGCTTTGGCCAGAGTGCTGGGTCATCTTCGAGAAGTACAGTGCTTACTAGCTGAGTGGTTGGTTCTCTATCACAGCCCATCCCCGTCTCATGTTGCAAACAAACACACATAAAACACAGTATAAGCCTTTTACCCAGTGGTTAAATATAAGTATATTTACTCAATTGCTAAAGAAGAAATTTGAGGATGTCATGTATCTTCAAGTTTGTCTATGTCACTGTAACTCGGAGGAAGAATCTCTCTCATATTATATATATATATATATATATATAAAAAAAAAAGGTGCATGTCACAGGAAAGACTAGTGATGTTACAAATATGACAATTGCTTAAACTACAGAACAGTAAATTATTTAATCTATAATTAACGTGACCCTTAACATCCCCAGCTGTACACAATATGTAATGAATGGGGACAGATGGACCCAGAATTCAGACCGACAACAGGAGTGGATGAAAGGAGGATTTATTAACCTCAGACTGGCAGAAAAAGGGACAGACAGGCTCAATAAACAGTTCCAGTCACTACATGAGAGAGCTGAACTCAAAAACAGGCAGGAACAAAGAAAAACTCAGGGAATCCAAAAACACAGGTCCTGGAAAGGCAAAAACTCAGAAAATCCAAACACCGGTCCGGTCAAGACAAAAACAAGCAGGTAATCCAACAAGCAGGGTAAAACAGGTAAAGAGTCAGCTGGCTCAGAATCCACAAAGCAAAATAAGGTCAGGATCAACAGATAGGAAAAAACCACTGGATACAACTCACCAAGTAAGCTCATGAGAGGATCTGGCACTGATGTTGGGTCTGGGAGCTGGTTAAGTAGTGGCAGATACAGGTGGAGCATGTTAAAACTAATTGCAGCAGGGGTGGAGATGAGCAGGTGTGTGGAGTAAGTAATCAGAGCCAACATCAGTACCGAGATCCCAACAGAACTGAGAAAACAAATGAACTGCACAGAAATAATACTTAAAACAATGACAGATGTCAAACACCAACAGTACCTAAACTAAAAACAGAACTCAAACTATGACACAATAACACACATTAAAGCAATGTTAATACAACGCTGTAAAGCAGAGTGAGATGTTGGTATTAACTTCCTTATGTTTTTTGAATGTATAACTTAAATAATTAAGGACTAAAACATCTAAAACTTATGGGTGATTTTACAACATTTAAAAGCCTGAGATTTTCCTGAAATTTAACATAAAAAATACCTAAATAATTGATTTTTCATCGTTTGTAGCAACTCCAAATGAAATTTGAAACTTACTTTAAAATGACCCATCTTCAATAAGGTAAATAAATACTTATCAATATAGGGCAAATGTCCTCTTCGACGGCTTAATACTCACTAGTTGTTCAACTTGACAAGATGGATCCTCCTCAACAGGTGCCAGCGTTACCGCTGAGTTTTCAGCTGTTTGCGGGTCACTGCTGCTGCTGCTCGCTGCTGCCGCAGTGAAGAAGCCGAAGTCAGTCATTTTCGGTAACTTTGAAAGCAGCTTCCTACTTTCATTCTTCTTTCTCCTTTTTTCAGCACCGCTAGGGTAACTTCTTTTCATCTTTCTTTCCTTTCTTTTCTCTTCTCCTCCGTTCTGCTCGTCTCGTCTCTTCGCGCCGTTTGTTTTCAAATAGTTTGCTGCCGTGTGTTTGGACCTTTCTGCCGCAGCAAATAGACTGAACCAATGTAGTGGACACTGTAGGGGGGGCCCCGAGACACACTCAATATTATAAGCATTCTAATGGCATTTAAGCGAAAGCATTTTTATCCAAAACATAATTAATGTGCACAAATAAGTAATAGCTGTATTAACCATACATGTAAAAGGAGTTTTAGGGGGCCCCCCAGGAACTCGGGGCCCTAGGCAACTGCCTAGTTTTGCCTAATGGTAAGTCCGCCCCTGTCTACAAAACAGACACCTCTCCGCAACCACCGCAAGGCAGTCAGCTACAACCGTAGTTTCCTCAAAACGAGTCTCCCACCGCGCTGCGGTTTATTAATTTGATGGCAATTAATTGTATGCTTATTTATTTATTGAGAATTTATTTATTTCTGTATTTAATTTCAGATATGGAAGACTTGGTCCTCCATGTATACCTGCTTATCTGCGCAGGAAAAGCCGCCTTTCTCCAGCGTCATGGACATTCAATCATGCACGAACTCTTCTGGCCTGTTGCTGAGTTCCTGAAGTGATTCTGGTAGAACCATTCACTCCTGAGAAGGTTCTCCACTGCTCTGGTTTCTCCATTTGTAGATAATCTAGGACCAAAGACACGACTTTAACCCTTATCAGGCTGATTTACGTCTGACGACGGTTTTTAGTTGTTTCTTTAGGGCATGATGTGTTGCGTTCTGTCCTACTTCATGTTGCCAGATTGGTTCAAATCAAGTAAAGTCTTGTTTCTACCGGTCTGGCTGTAATCACTTCTGATTGTGGGCTGGTAAAACTGACCCAAAAATGTCAGTAATCGATTTAACAAGGGGAGTAATTACTTTATCACACGAACTCAGGTTGATTTGGATAGATTTTTATTTTCAATACATTTTTATCCTTTGAAAACTGAATGTTGTATTTACTCAGACTTTATCTTTGTCTGGTTTTTGACATTTGTTTGATCTGGAACTGGAATCTGTGAGGCCTATATATTATTATAAAATACATTGAATCCTTGTTGCTGAAACTTGAGGGACAGTAAACTGTAAAACATGGGCTACATAAGGTTAAATATTTTACTTAATATAATAATGGAGTTTCTTTGATCACATTTTTTTTTCTTTTATCATAAAAAACACAAAGTCTTTCTCCACTGATTTATTACAGAAGACAGCAGCTTTATATAATCAGAAAAGGTACAGGGAAAAAACAAGAAGGCTTCTGGAAAATAAAAGGCATTCTGTTACAGCACAGGTTGTATAATAATAATAATAATAATAATACCTGAATGATCCGAGTAGTTACTTCACCAATGTGTGCTAAAGCAGATTAATCAAGAACCGTTTACGCCTCACTAATCCAGAAACTTTGTCACATTTCATGTTTTTTCTCCACCCCTCCTAAATTGATTAAAGCCGTTAAATGGCCACAAGTAACGTCCTTAAATCTGAAATGAAGAACTTCTTCTGATCAGAGCAACATTTCAGAGGCAACAAGCTGCTGCAGGCGTCCAGAAGCAGCTGTTCACATCTGGGTCAGACGGGCTTTAAGCTATAAGAACGTTTGCCTTAGAAAAAAGTCTTTACTGAACATAAACCTAATCTTGACCGTTTTAATAAAAACAGACATTTGATGGCTCTAAACATTATAATCTATTTTCCTCAGAGGAAAAAGGAAAACCTCCTTTTTCGTGGCGGCAGTAATTCACCGTTGAAGATGTTAAGTTTTTAATTATAAGCAGCAATAAAGTGATTAAATTTAACAGAAGTCATATTTTATAGCTGAATAGTTATCCTCATAAATTCTGACAAATCTCCGGCTTTCATGTCACTTTAATGCAGTGGTTCCAAAACTTTTCTTGGTAGCCCACCTGTAATTTAAAAAAGTTTTGACAATCGAACAAAGCAAACTGCAGTAAAACACATCGCAATAAAATAAACTGCAGTAGTCTTTAAATCACAAAACTACCACTTTTAAAGTGTAATTGTTTAGTTTAAGTATTTTACTGTGTAATTCAACATTGCCATCAATATATATATTTAAATAACCTCTGAATATTGGTCATTTTTCCTGTCCATCTCTATCATGCCCCCTCCTGCAATTACATCAAGAACCACTGCTTTAATTAAAGTTACATTAAAGTTTCATTGTTAAAAAAATATACATCCACTAATTTTGCTGCAGGCAGCTGATAGAATAGAAATGACCTTTATTGTCCCTCGGTGGGGATATTCACGCATCTCAGCAGCAAAGTGAAACGTAAATGGAGCATTTAGAAACGCACACGGGTAAAAATATAAAAATTAAAAACCAGCATAGGAGTCTGCAGTGAGGGCAACGCTGCAACATAATTTGATAAGAACCAGAATTGTTTTTTTTATTTTCCTCCAATAAGTTTGAAAACGCGGAACAAATGGAAGAGAACTGATCTTATTATCATTGTTGGTTTAAAAACCGATAGTTTAAACACTCTAAATTTCTCAGCTTGCACTAACTTTAGTAAATAAACATGCAGCTCAGCATGCAAAGCTTTCTTTCATGTAGATGATATCAAAACAGAAAATACTAAAAATTTGCCTCATTTGCACTTCTTAGCAGAGTCTAAAGTTAAAAGCCAGCGAATAAAACGTGTTTTGGTATTTTACTGCAGACCAACTAACTGGTGCTAGGCACGATCGTCCAACCCGTCTATTTGGATGCAGCTAATAGAGGAAAGTTTAATCTTGAAATTTCCCTAAATTAAAGTCAGGAAAACTCATCATTTTGAGTTTAAAACTCTGAAGACACTTTCATCGGGGAACATTCAGATCAACATCTGGATATCCAAAAAAAAAAGGGAAACACAAGAACACGCTTAAAAATAACCTACATGAGCTACAAATGATATAAAAAATAATGTTGGCTTCAGGAAAAACTTTGATAAAGCGTCTATAAAACAAGAGTTGGATGAATCCAACACATGCAAGGCTCAAAATGCAAAGCATCTCCAGAGGGAAACCAACGCAGGGCTGCATTGTCACCAGACCCGCTCGCTAAAAATGAACGGTCTCACGGTGGAAAACGTCATATTCAATAGAATAAATATAGAACTGTAGCTTTAATGCTTAGCCTAAAGATCAGCTACGATATTTAACACAAATATACTAGTAAGACTAAGAGCTTAACACGTAAAGACGTCACAAAGAGTTAAAAACAGAATAATTTCTGATTTCAGGCAAAAATTATTTTTTTTTTTTTACTTTTTTTTGTTTTCTTCTGCGCCTCAGAGTCCGACTTTAAAATCCGACACGCGTTTGTCTAAATATTTTCACGTTCGTTCACCTTAACGGTGCAGAATTAGTATCTGGAGAAAATTAAAAAGCTAATCTACATTGTTGTTAACGGCACTTATAGCTGTGAGCCTCGTTCTTCTCCATCGCAGAAACATTTGGCTTTAAAGACCTAAAAACAAGAGCTCACATGTTAAACACAGAACCGATTTAAGCAGAAAGGTGATTATATCAATGCTGTCCCGTGAAAAGAAAGAATTTTTACAGCTGGCACAGATTTCCAGTAACACGATCCGGCTCATTAATCCAACAAAGACCGACACGACTTCCTCGCCGGAGACGAACCCATCCCAGAGCTGTGGACCGGGTTCTGTTAAGTTCTGACCGGCTGATACTGATTCTTGTCATTTTGGATTTCTCTTTAACTATAAATACCAGCATTCAGAATATGTATTTAAGTCCTTCCGCCCATCAGCGGTCCGTTTTTAATCAGGCGCAGAGGTGAGTTCACACTGTAAACCGGTTTTAGTGTCTCACCGCAGCGATTGGCACGCTTTGGGTTCCCAGGAGAACCTAAAATTAACTAATTAAGATTTTTAGCGGGAACCTACATTTTCTAATCAACCGTGTTTTTGACCGGGAAGCTCAGAAGGATGAAATAGATCAACTTTGCTGTAAAGCTGCAGCCTATTATCTGTTTGGGCCGGTTTGAGAAGATCCTTCTGATGTCTGACGACTTCCTTTCCTTCGGGTACAAAGCGACTAAAACTAAAAATACAAAAATTAATTAATTTTTACATTTCTTACAGATAAAGAGAAAACAGGCATCTTTAAAAAAAAAATCTCAGTAACAAAATCCTCACTGAAGCTTGTTGGTCTTATGTGTGATGTCATCGGTCACACACACAATATGGCGTCTCCACACAACAACTGATAAATATCTAAAGAAGACCAGTTATGCTGAATTATTGTTTTCTGTAGATTTGAACAAAGCTGTTTTTTTTTTTATCTCATTTGGATTTTTGAGAAGAGGATTAGTGACACTTTTGTGCATTCTGTGCAAATAAATAACTTTTAAATGAAAACTTCAGTCGTTTGGCTCAACAGGTACGTCAATTTTTGTATTTAAATCGATCAGTCTTATGTTTAAAGTGTGCATTTAATGATTATAAATGTTTATGTCGAGCTGTTTACAAGCTTGACCGGTCATGTCTTCAGATATATAAATAAAAAGGAACATATAGAGAATTAAATTTGTCTTGTGAGTTTATCCTGCAGTCCAGGAAACATGAATCTGTAGACATTTAATCTAAAAATGCTTAAATATTTGGTTTTGCCAGACATAGATGACTGACAGGGATCATTTTTATACACTTTTACTTCATAATATAGAAAACAAAAGCATAAATGGTCTCCTTTTTAGACATGGTTTAAGGTTTTTCTCTAATGCGTTCACACAGCTGACAGTAGCAGACCAAGCTTGTGCGTAACATATTAAATACTCCATCGCACGGCTGTCCTGCTCCATATTTACAGATATCTCTACAGCTGCATATATTTTCTCTCCTCCACTCTTGGGTTTAATTTCCTGACCAGAAATGACGTTCTTCACAGGAACCTCCTGGACCCACATTAGTGGTTCTGTGGACCCTCCTGCTCCCGCTATGCAGACGCCGCTGGAGTCATGCAGCTCGGTGATGAACAGGAAGTGAAAATAAACTCCTTTTTCTCCATATTTACTGTTTTTAGCTCAAAAACTTTATACTTTTAATCCCATATCAAATCTAATTATCGGACATCTGATGCCAAACACACCCTGGCCTCAGAAGTGGGCGCCTCGTCTGTCACTCCTCTGTAATGGTGGGCAGGTGAGGGCTACTGGGGGAACCGGGCGCGCTCCGAAGGTCGGGTCGGCCGTTCACGCTGGAGATGGACCAGACGTCACTCAGCTCTGCAAAGAGAGGCAGGCGGACAGTTTAGGGGATTTTAGACTCGATGCGGGACAAACAAATGAAGGTCTGGGGTCCGTTCTTCGTACGTTGCTTAAAACATCCAAGATCAAATGAGACATCCAAGATGATTTCATCCGGCTAATCATGATCCGGCTAAGTGGGTTCTTCCAACACACCTGTTGTTTACGATTAGTATGGCTGGATTGAGTTATCTGAGATAACTGTGTGTTCATGCGTTTGTTTAAAAGGGGAAATGTATCGATAGTAGAAACAATGATTAGCAGTGCTGCTATTGGCTGTTCAGCATGGCCAAAGAACGCTCACAGTTTTTCTCCCAAGCAGAACAAGAGCTTTTAATGGAAGGTTATGCCGAATTTGAGTCATTAATTAAAACGACAGGGAACACCTTAAAGTCTGCTAAAGCCAGGAGAGAGGGCCGGCAAACAGCAGCAGACAAATTAATGCGTAAATACTATCCATGGTAGATGTTTCTATCACTTTCTACAGTATTAATTTTTGCATTTTAATAATCTCATATTTACTTTGTTGTTTTATGTCAGAGCCTCCACAGGACCCACTAGAACATGGGAACAAGTTAAAGTGAAATACAATAATATTCTACAAAATGGTAGCCTTTAATTATTATACTGTGTTTTAAAAAGCCACTTATAAATGCAGTCAAAAAAAACCCTCTTTGGATGAAGTTAAAACAATCACTCCTCCGTGTTGAACGCTTAATGTGTGGTTCCAACAAATTATGTAAATAACAGCTTCACGAGAAAAACGATATCTCTCTACAATTACACTGCCGCGCTGCGCTAAAGGATACCGTCTGTCTCGCAATACGTGATTAATTCGAAAAATTCTGCGATTTATTCTTCTGCAACAGGTTGCTGTCGTAAAAAATGGACATGGCTACGACAGACTTTCCTATCTGCTTCGCTTATAAAGCTGTGATCTAATCTTGTTTACATGAAATAAGCCTGTTAGCAAGCAGTTTTAAGCTGGCGCACATGTTGCTATGACAACAAGTGCAGGATGAGTTTTGAAGAACCAAACAATCCAAGATCATGCCAAATCGTCATCAATCAAATCCTGCTAACTGAGTTAGCGACGTACGAAGAACGGACCCCTGGGAAGACAACAAGGTGATTCTAAACGTAGGTCTGCAGCACACGTCTGAATCTATCACACACATGAAGCATACAGCGTTCCTGAATGGATGAGATGGCATGCAGGGGGTCATGGGTTGAAGACCAGGGGGAGGGCGATGGTAGCTGCAGCGGGGGGGTCAAAGTGGAGCGGGTTCCAGCCAATACAGACGACCTCTGCAGAGTCTGGCAGACGACACACAGCAACCGTCAGAAATCATGTAAGAATAACGTTTCTCTGCTGGTCGGCACACAGCCAGCTGCTGCCATCAGAGGATAAAAACTGATCTGAGCTTCAACAGTTTAAAGTGTAATCCACCCCAATATCAACTTTTCTAGCAGATAAACTGTTCAAACAGGACTTAGGCTGATACTTTGACATTACTGGGAAATTTCTTACATTTTTATGCAAACTGGAATGAAATTATGAAATCAAAAGTATCATCTATACAGGTGCAACCGGCCCTTTTTAATGACTTCATGAAGCCAAAGTGGCCCAATATAGAAATGAGTTTGACCTCACAATGAAAACACAGAGCAGCAGCTACACCAGAACCAGAACTGCTCTCCTACCGGTTCTGAATTTGCTGTAGGGTCCGTTCTCGTGGGTCTGACGGCTGCCGGACACGAAGGGCAGGCCTCTCTCTCTCCACCTGAGACACAAAGCAGAGACCCGGATCAGAGCAGCAGAGCACGGCCCAGTCTCTTTCAAAGAGCTGCCACGTGTGGCCCTGGGCCCGCTTTGATGAGCCCCCGGGCCGAGACACGTGTCGCGTTGACGAGAGGAGCGACAAGAAAAGGCGGATCATGGAGGAGAGGCGACCTCCTGCTGATCCCACCTCTGATTTTTCACTTGGAGGCGACGATGGAGGAGGAAAGGAGGAGGAAAGGCCGCATTGAGACGAGGTGGTGGGGGTCAAAAGTCTGGAAATGTAAAATAATGTTCCCTAATGTCAATCCTGAGCTCAGGAAGACTGAAATATTATTTTAGATTCCTTATTTTTCATGAGCGTTTTTCTATTAGAACAACAATAGAAAAAAAAAAGATCCCAAAGACAGAAAAAAATAATTTTTTTCACCAAAAAAAAAAGCTATTAAGTAAGAGGAAATAAAACATTCTATTGGCTTTTGGTACAAAGTTATGGATATTTATAAAGCACCAGTGTAAGAAATGTAAGAAAATGTTTCAGTTTTTCCAATATCTCAGTAAAACTGTCAGTTGTTTCATTGCATAGAGTTTGTTTATTATGTTCATCCACAAACTGTTCTATCAGTCAGAGGGGGTCACTTCTGGAACAGCCTCCCAACAAACATTAGGGAATGTCCCACTTACTGCACATTTAAAAAGCACCTTAAACAGTTTCTTAAAAGTTCTCAGTCATGCACTCACTAATTTAATTTTTTTGTAATGTCATTGTTTGAACGTGTGTCTATGTATTTTGACTGATATTGTATTTTGTTATCTTGTGTTTTTTTTTTTTTTATTGTTCCTGCCTCAGGACGACAGGTGTAAATTAGCATCTATGCTATAATCTGGCTCATTTACAATCTGTACAAGAGTATATGATTGTTCATTAATGTGCACTGTCCTGATTAAATAAATAAATAAATTCCCAAACAGTTTGTGATTCTTAACCATTTTCTTGTTATGGCCTTTTTTCTGGCTGCCGGTAGTGTTTATAAGACTTATCTGCCTCTTTTTTCAGTCCAGTTGGATTATTGCCGAGGTAGAACACAGTGTCTCAATCACTTCTGGCCAGCAGGGGGAGCCCTTCAGGCATTCCCAGAAAACATGGAACTGACCAGCTGACTATAACCACATTTCTTCCGGCATTAACTCTGGAGCTCCTTAACTCTGGGAGAAATGAAAAACCTCCATGTTTTTCCAAGTAAATTCCCTCCATAAATCAGAACTTAAAGAGGTTGTTATGGTTCTTCTTGTAATGCATCCAATTGAACCTCCTCCTCCCGCCTGTGCTTAATATAATACACTAGACCTTTTTTGGAGATCTTGTAGTATTGAGTAAATCTTGGAGATCCGTTTTTTTACCCAAGTTCCCTTTACACGCATCTATAATAATCTATATTGATTAATGGCTTTTTTAAATCCTGTTTTTTGCAAGTCCCAGAGGACCAGAACGCTGCTGAGCTCATAAAACCTGATCTGCAGCTGAAAAATAACACTAAAAAAATTATTATTTATATAAAATAATTCCAGCTCTAATGCTTTAACCACTCAGTCACTACAGAGCTCCTGTCCACCAAACAGACATCCTTATTAATTATGTGTTTGATGCAAGTCTTACCAGTGGAAGGTAAAAATTGCAAAGATGAGGAAGGCGGACACAGAATCGGTGAGAATCCACATGAGAGTGTATTCCTCTGCAGTCTGGAGGGAGAGAGAAAGAACAGAACCGTACTCAGAGTTGTGTAGGTGGTGACATGTCATTTAAAGAGATGATTATGAAACACCCACACTTGTTGAAGGGATCATACACCCCCCCCCCCCCCCCCCCCCCCCCCCCACGTCTAACGCTGAGAATGTAAAGAACATGGAGAACAGAGCGACGTTCCTCTAAACTGTCTGTTCAATGTTTCCAGACCACAGAATCTGGCTGTAGCAGTGCACAGAAACAGGTGGGGGAGGGGCAGAGGTGCATTACTCCTGATAAACTAGTCCATTCATTTGTTACTTCAAGGCTGGACTATTGTAATTCTTTACTATCAGGAAGTCCACAAAATGCAGTTCAAAGCCTTCAGCTGATCCAAAATGCTGCAGCAAGAGTTCTGATGAAAATCAACAAGAGGGATCATTTTTCTCCTATTTTAGTTTCCCTCCATTGGCTTCCTGTTAAATCAAGAATATAATTTAAAATTCTTCTTCTAACGTATAAAGCCCTTAATAATCAAGCTCCATCATATATCAGAGCTCTGATTACCCCGTATGTTCCTAACAGAGCACTTCGCTCTCAGGCTGCAGGTCTGTTGGTGGTTCCTAGAGTCTCTAAAAGTAGAATGGGAGGCAGATCCTTTAGCTATCAGGCTCCTCTCCTGTGGAACCAACTCCCAGAGTTTGGTCCGTGAGGCAGACACCCCGTCTACTTTTAAGACTAATCTTAAAACTTTCCTTTTTGACAAAAATTATAACTAGTGGCTCATGTTACTCTCAGCTACCTTTATAGTTTTACTGCTATAGGCTTAGGTTACTGGAGGACAGCAGGATCTAGTTCTCTCTCTCTGCTGAGTTCTCCTACTGCTCTCCAATCTGCATTGTTTGTTGTTATTTCAGCTTTTAACTTTTTGTTCTGTTATTTTTCTCTTCATAGAAGGTACACCTGGTCTGGCGTTCTGTTAGCTGTGACATCATCAGGGGAGGCAGATCATCCTCTATTACCATCTAACACAGAAAGTACTCCTGGGTCAATGTGAGCTTCTGTGCTTTCTGTGTCATCGATCCATTCAGCAGCCAGAACATGGCTGCTGAATGGACCGATGGTCACTGAGCTGCTCCACAAGAAACTAAACCTGCTTTAAGGTAATGGTACCACTGGACTGGCCAAACGGACCTGCCTCTAACCGCATACTAAATGGTCCAGAGGAAGATGGCCGACACCAGAACCGACACCTCAGGAGAACCACATGCTGATCGCATCCATGCCACGTCGTAATAATACAGCAATTCATGCAAAAGGAGCCCAGACCAGGTGTTTTAAGTGCCTATAATGTTCAATGATCTATTTTTAATTGGTCTGCTGTGATAGAAATTATTTCTAATTTAACTTTTGGGATTTTCACACGCTATGGGCCACAATCATTAAAATTAACAGAAGTCTTGCAATATATCACTGTAATGGACCTATATGTTATTTAAGTTTGGCTTTTTTAATTAACTTTCTAAAATGAATCGCCTAATTGTGTATTTTATTTTAAAGCTACTACAACAGCGTAAAACTGCTAAATATATCAATCCCATGAACGATCCCCTGAAAACGAAGCATAAGATGTGATTTTGCTCACCATGAGGAAGAGGGGCTTGCTGATGCCGGACAGGATGTGGACGGAGTTGGTGGTGACGGACTGAGCGCCGGCACACCAGGCCAGCGTGTAGAGCCACGGCTGGCTGATCACGTACAGGTTGGTGCTGATGTTCACCGACTGGTATTTACTGTAGAGAGAGCGCGAGGGGTTGGGATGAAATCAGAGGATCTCCTTTGTTAAACGCTCCTTATTGTGACAACAATCAGAGACGAACATGGCTACACGCTAAGAAAGGTTTCCTGAAGTATGGAGTGAAATTTGTTCCATTATTGTTCTAAGTGAAGAACACATTTTGTAAATGGAAATAAAAAAAATGCAATACAGAAATAAAATTTGCAAAAATTCTCAAAAAAAAGTTTTTAGAGTAATTTTGTTTTCTCAGATTTAATTTTTTTTAAAAACATTTGAAATGATTTTTTTCTGATTTTATTCTTTTTTATTTAAATTTTTTTTTTAACAGGTTTTATATTCTCAAGTTTTATTTTTTTTAATTTCGCTTTTTCAGATTGGGTTTTATGAATTGCATTCTTTTTAAATTGTGTTTTGCAGATTACATTCTCCAAACTTCTCGCTCTAGACGCACATTGACCAATAAAAACGTTGCTAACGTTCCTGCTGACCAATAGAAATGCGTCTTTGCTCCTCACTCCAGAGGAAAGCCCGCCCCCAGAAGTGAAGAGAATGTGATCTGTAAAACGCAATTTGAAAAGAATACAATTTATAAAACTCAATCTGAAAGAGAAATAAAAAAAAAAGAAAATATGAAAACCTTTTTCTGAGCAAGCATTTCCTCAAAGTTTAATCTCTGGATTGCATGTTTTATTTTATTTCCATTTACAAAACGTGTTCTTTGTAACAATAATGGAACAAAATACACTCCATACTAAAAACCTTTAGAATGAGCGACACACCTAAAAATGGGAAAAACAAGAGAACACAGACTTTAAGAAAGGCAAACAACAATGTAAGACTGCAGCCTTTCTGCGCATGAAAGCAAATCTTAAGAACAGTAGAAGAATAATAATTATAATTGAACATCATTGATCTCACAATGTGCATATCTTTGATCCCAAAACGCTAACAATCCTCAATCCTGTCTCTCCATGTGATGTAAGACTGAAGATTTCTCCACGATTATTTTTCATTTACATTAGTAAATTGTTGTTTAGACAGCAGAGACGAAGATTTTCAGCAAAAGAAGAGAAGACTGGATGGTGAGGAAAAAGAACCTGAAGCCTACATTTACATGTCCCCTTGTTACATATTATGAAACATCTCTACCTTTTGGTCAGATTTTAACCCCAAAGTTAAAAATATGTTATTTTTATTATCTCAGGACTTTAATTTGCTTAATTTTCTCAAACAATAAGCGGATTAGAAAGCGTTAGTTTAGTGCGTAACAGTAAGCACAGCAGCTTTATTTTAGACGCTAATCAATAAGTGTGTTTCTGCACAATAAAGTCTTTTTATTCTGGCTTCCAGGTCAATAATGAAATGAGCATTTAAACAGCAGGTCTTTCCATGTTGGGTACATTAACGTCGTAAAAGTGAACTTTAGAGACACACTCAGCCATGTGTCTTTGCTTTGAGGCAGGAAGGAGGAACGCTGAAGATGGATCAGGAGTAACAAGAGAAAATTAAGTTGTGTTGAACGTTCTCACGAGTCTCTCCACAATTTTGTTCACGTTGTTCTTCTCAAAATGCCGTTTATATGCCAGAACCTCCCACTTGTTTCCTGCACACCGATTCAGAGCCTCCTTTAACTCATCTCTACCTCCTCCGCTCCTTTTGGACACATTTCAAGTGCTTCCTGAACCTCACCTCCTCTTTCCCTAACAGAACAGCATGGACTGTCCCAGGACTCATAGTTTCATAACTAAAAGCAGCAGCAGACAGACTAGGACATTTTGTATACATTAAATGTCAGTTTTATAACAGAACGCGTAGATAGGGCTGTTTCTTTTGTAGGTAGATGGATGTGAAAACTGCAGTGGATGCATGAGTCACAGGAACTATTTTCCATCAGTAATTTCACACGGATCGTTTATAGGTGCTGGTCATATAATTAGAACACCATGAAAAAGTAGATTCTTTTTTTTCAGTATTTTCATTCAAAAAGTGAAACTTGTATTTTATATTCATTCATTACATACAGACTGATATTTTTCAAGTTTCTATTTTCTTTTAATTTTGATGATTATAACTGACAACTAATGAAAACCCCAACTTCAGGATCTCAGAAAATGAGAATATTGTGAAAAGGTCCAATATTGAATACTACGGAAGACCATTAGGGCCATAAAAAAATATTCTATTAAATTCTGACTTTTTTATCAGAATTCTGAGATTAAAGTCCGAATTGAATAGACTTTTATCATTATTTTTTTTAAATGGCCCTAATCCTCTTCCGTAGAAGACCCCTGGTTCCACAGTCTAATCAACTAATTAAGTTATAACTCCTGCAAAAGGCTTTTAAATGTTCTCTCAGTCTAGTTCTGTAGGCGACACAATCACAAAAAGCCATTGCTAGAGAAGCTAGCTGTCCACAGAGCTCTGTGTCCAAGCACGTTAATAGAAAGGCAGAGGGAAGGTAAAGATGTGGTACAAGAAAGTGTCCATGCAACAGTGATGACTGCATCCTGGAGAGGATCGTGAAACAAAACCCATGAGAAACGTGGGGAGATTCCCAAAGAGTCGGATCTTCAGCAGGACCTGGTTCAGCTGCAGCGTTCCTGGAGTCAAAGCTCTCTGGAACCAGAGACGGCGTCAGAAGCGTCTCTCCTGGACTAAAGACAGAAAGGACTGGACTGCTGCTGACTGGTCCACAGTTCTGTTCTCTGGTGAAAGTAAATTCTGCATTTCCTTTGGAAACCAAGGACCCAGAGTCTGGAGGACGAGGAAAAGAATCCACGTTGCTTCACACAGTGCCACAGCTACCAGAACCTGGTTTAAGGACCATAGTGTCCCTGTTCTTAACTGGCCTGCAGACTCACCTGACCTTAACACCGTAGAACATCTATGGCTTAGTGTGAAGATGTGATACGGCAGACCTAACGATGCAGAAGAGCTGAAGGCCTCAATCAGAGCAACCTGGGCTCTCAGCACACCTGAGCGGCGCCACAGACTGATGGACTCCATGCCACGCCACATTGCTGCAGTCATCCAGGGAAGCATTGAGTGCTGTGCATGCTCACTTTTCCTGCTGATACTTTTCAGTTGGCCAACATTTCTGGAAATGCTTTTTTTTAAAAAAATAATATTCTGAGATCCTGAATTTGGGGTTTTCATTAGTTGTCAGTTATAATCATCAAAATTAAAAGAAATAAACAGAAATATATCAGTCTGTGTGTAATGAACTTTTTCATGATATTCTATTTATAACCACCACCTGTAAGTAGTAAAATAACATTTTACGTTAAGATAACAGAGCTGCTGCCTAATAGCAAAAGTGATCGTATTTTATTGAGATTTTATATAAGAAAACAACAATGTGGCACATAGTTGTTCAGCCGTTTTTTAACGCTTTTCCTGATTAAAATCTGAAAAGCGTTGCATGCATTTGTATTCAGCCCCTTTCATTTTGATACGCTAATTGTAATCCAGTGCAACCAACGGCTTTGTGACGTCCCCTAATTAGTAAACGGACCATCTGTGTGTAATTTAACCTCCGTAATAAATGCAGCAGGCAGGTCAGGAATGAAGATGTGGAGAAGGGTTACTGGTTGTTCTGGTAACAAAATCTGGACCCCCTAAATCTGGCCTTTTTCATTAAAAGTGGCCCTAAAAGGCATGCAGGAGCCAACTTGTGGAAGAATGTGCTCTGGTGAGATGAGCCTAAAGCTGAAACCTTTGGCCTACATTCCAAAACAATTAAAAACAAAGCAACTGGACTTGTTTTCCGTAGTGAAGACGTTTCGCTTCCTCTCCAGGAATCTTTCTCAATTAAAAAAGTCTGGAGTAATGTGGAGTAACAAGCTTTATACCATTACCAAACAAAGACCTTGTAATGGCTTAGATAACATGCAGATTGAACCGAAACTGGTCCACTCCTCTGTAACGAGGAGTCATTAGGGTTATTATTGGCTTGGCTTAAAGGAGCAATGTTTTGATCACCCGAATGAGGCAATGGTATAAAGCTGGTTACTCCACATTACTCCAGACTTTTTGAATTGAGAAAGCTTCCTGGAGAGGAAGCGAAACGTCTTCAACTACGGAAAACAAGTCCAGCTGCTTTGTTTTTAATTTTTCTGGAATGACCATGACCTGGATGACTGAGAATCTTCACCAGCTTTGACCTACATGCACTGTGTGAGAAAGAAAGACCAAAGATTTGATTTAATTTTAGAAATATTTACGGAGTTTATTAAATTTTCTTAAGTACCACACAAAGTGAAGCCCCTGCTAAAAAAGGAATTAGGTGTTCCTGGTTCAGCGTTGGTGCGGTGGTGTCTGGGTCGCATGGAGAGAGCAGCAGAAACTAAATCCATGCTGATGTAGTTTGATGGAGTTTTCCTCACGCTGTTTCTTCCCCACGATAAATGGGTGACGCTGAGCTTATGCCACCAATGTCACACCAGTGCTGCACATCACACATGAACCCCATGGTGGAACAGGGTGACGGCAGAATCATGCTTTCCTACTACATGGTGGATGTGGAGATGAAAACGGGACAAAAGTGGGAGAAAACCTGCTAGTCTGTGGTAAGAATTGAGCATTAATGTTCTCCATCTAACAGGGTTTGAGCTTTTTTACTAAGGTACAATGGCTTCTGTGGGTATTTAGTTGCACTGGATTTTATTTCTAAGTGTTGGGGTGAAGGGAGCTGAATGCAGATGCATTTTGAAAACATTTTCCATCTACTCTAAAAAGGCACTGCGATTCCAAAATCCTCCAAGTTGCTGCCAACTATGAATGTATTGAACTTGTGAGTGACGTGATGAAAGCCGTTAGATACCAGATCTGCTGCTGGGACATGGTGCTGTAGTGCAGGTTCAGCCTTGAGATGTGATCGTCTGTCAGTTGCTGGATGGAGGCTTTTACTCCAGAGGTCTGCTGCAGCTCTGGGTCCAGACCGTAGACCAGCTCCCTGTCTTCAGACGGCAGCCACAGCACCTGCAGGCGCGCACAGACAAAGTAAATAAACAACGGCGACTCTACGTCTGCACATAAAATCTGCCTGGAGACCAACAGAGAGGAGAACCAGAGGATCTCATCCATGGCGGACCTGTGAGGAGTTGATGTGGGCCTGTATGACCTTCAGAGTCGTGTTGATGTAGGACCGCCTGTAAGGATGTCCGTGTGGTGGCCTGCGCAGGTCAAACAGCACCAGTTTGCTGCTGGCAGCCGCTACCTCCAGAAACTGGGCCAAGGAGGGAACGGACTGGTTTTGGGCCTGAGAGCGATCCACCTCAGACAGGGACGACGCGGTACCAAACGGATCCCTCTATAAGAAAGACGCAAGTTAAAAGAGATGCTGTAGTTTAAAGAAATAATCACAACAATTTGTTCAGTTGCTCAATGTGGTTTAGCCAGATATCGGGGTTTTTATTTTGGTTTTCTGACGTCTGAGCTGATTAATCCCTGTTTGAAAAGGATGCAAATAAAATAATTTAAAAAAATGATCCCCATTTATGCATTAAAACATCCGCCTGTAACCTTTATTTAATTGTTGTTAAAGTCAAAAATGTGTAACAAAGTACATTCTGTTGTTTGATGCTTTTATTGAAAATACAGAGTTATTAGATTTCATGAATAAGTCCAAATCCATTTTATTAATAAATCCCATTTAAAAATCTTTTGTTTAACCAAAGAGCTTTACGGGACAAAAACAGACCAAATCAAGACAATAATAATAATAATAATAATAATAATAATAATAATAATAATAATAATAATAATAATAATAATAATAATAATAATAATAAAAAAAAAATATTATTCAAATAATAAATGTTTTAAAATCAGGAGGCTTAAAAAAAAGGCAAGAAACAGAAAATCAAAACTTAGATTTTTGTTTTGATTCATGCATTTGTTGAAGACAGACTTCTTTGAAACTTCTAGACTGAAAACGACAAAGATAATATGTTTGCATAACCATTTTGGATCAGGTATGATTTAAATAAAACTTAAATCAGTCGTTGTGAATGTGTTTATCTGCCCTCCTTTTCCAATTAGTTTCCCTTCGTCGACCTGGTAATGCAGAGTTAATTGTTAACATTTCACCTTTAAATTATGAATCTGAAATTATTTAAAGGTTCTTATTTTAAAATAAACAACCATGAATTTACTCTTTTTTGTTGTTGAATAAAAGGGTTTATAGACTTTATTCAATTACCTAAAACAGTAAATTCTCTATGGAATAAAGTATTTTTATTATGATTTAGATCTAATTTAAAGCCACATCTCAACTTTGACATTTTTGTCAAACTTATTCATCACCTTGGTTTTATAGATCTTTGCACAATTTATTTTATTTATTTTCAGAAAACATTTTTCTTGAATATTTTTTTCTTGACTCCACTTTTCAAGATTTAACACTTGTTAAAAATAACTTCAAGAAATAAATTCAGATAGGAAATAAAAGGATAAAAAGGATTTCATAGAGGTTTGAGGACAATGGGAAACACGGCGGTGGCAGCATCATGCTGTGGGGATGCTTTCCTACTTTCTGGAGCTAAATATCAGAGGGAAACCTGTTTAAAAAGCTGCAAAACACAGCAGGACACTGTTCCTAATCCAGCTAAAGCGTTCAGATCAAAGTATTTTCATGTTGGAATGGCCTAGTCAAAGTCCAGACCTAAATCCAATCGAGTATCTATGACCAGACAGACGCTCTCCATCTAATCTGGCTGAGTTGGAACAGAATTAGTGACTTCTGGAGGCGTTTATTCAGACGCATCAGAGTGACGGGAGCTGAATACATAAACACACTTTCAGAATTTTATTTGTAAAGATATTGTAAACGATCAAATAAGTCTAAAAAAGAAATTAAGGATGAGCAAAAATGTTGAAAATTCAGTGGAAAACTGGTATTTGATAATGAAAAAGATGTCAGATCATGTAGCGCCTCATCTCTAATACTTTGATGAATGTCTTTTTATTTTCCATTAGACGGTTTTCGATTGGGGCGTCTTGTCATTTCTCTTTAACTGTAAAGCAGTTTGTTTGCAGTGTTTTATTTAAAAATGCTGTTTAAATGCTTGGTTAATTGTTAATTACCGATAAGAACCAGCTGCCAGCGTTCAGCTGCTGCAGCTCGGCCCAGGTGAACATGGAGGCGTCGAGGTGGCTCCGATTGGGGAAAACCTCGGCGATGTTGGTGGTCCTCCTCAGGGTGGAATCGTGCATCAGGAAGGGAACGCCGTCGTAACTGCAAACGTGGAAAAAGATATTCAGCGAGCGACGACATGGTGTGTGATCAGGATTTGATAAGGAAATAGAAACGCTTCTCACAACCACTATTGAGCATTTTTCTTATGGAAAAACTTTACATACACAAGCGCACTCTCACAAACACCTACAGGTGCTTGGATTCAGGTAGTTACAGATTAACTTCTATACAGAAAACCTCTCTTATTATCTTCAGCTGTCAATTTCTACATGTCATATTAAATAATACTGTATATTCTTTAGTGATGGTATCAAGGCGTTGGTTGTTTGTAACTGTAATATTTTATCGGTTGGTTTTGCTGTTCTTTTTATATCTCTCTTTGCAGGTGTAGAATCTACGGAAGAGGAGTAGGGCCACTCAAAAAAAAGTCTACTCAATTCTGACTTTTTTCTCAGAATTCTGACTTTTTTTTCAGAATTCTGAGATTAAAGTCAGAATTCTGACTTTTTTCTCAGAATTCCGACTTTTTTTCTCAGAACTCCGACTTTTTTTCTCAGAATTCTGAGAAAAAAGTCAGAATTCTGACTTTAATCTCAGAATTCTGAGAAAAAAGTCAGAATTTAGTAGTCTTTTTTTTTTTTTGAGTGGCCCTAATCCTCTTCCGTAAGAAGCAGACTCAGGATGTTATATTGCTCTCTCCCTTTCCTTTCCTCTTTCACCTTTTCTCCCTTTTGTCTCATCTTTTCTCTTTTTTTCTCTCCTACCTTCCTGTTGTGTCCATTGAACGTTAAATAGTCCCAGAATAAAATCTAATAAAGATTTTTTTAATATTTAAATCAAGCAGAGCACTATGGTGAAAGCAGTAAGGCTCCACTTGTGAAAGTAAAATCGGTTGGACTCTCTTTGGCATTAAGACAATTCTTAATGCTACACTGCAGGACACAAACAAAAAAAATAGAAATTTTGTTATACTGGGACCTTGCATCGTGAAAGTAGCCAATACATGATGTAGTCTGAAAAAGGTGGCTTAAAAAAATTGATCTCTGCAGGACGCATCCCTGGCGTTGGGTCTGAATGGCAGAGATTGGTCAGAGTTTAGTTCCTGCTCTCACCCTCCTCTGTCCCTCAAGTTCTGGGGGTATCTCCTTATTTATTGGTTCTCCCACATGTCAATCATTCTGACGCGCTCACCTAACGCCAGTGTGCGTGCTCGTTCCTTGTGAGTTTCTGCTTGCTGGCTGTGTATGTGCACTTCTAGTGTTTATGTATCCTCAGACCTCTCAACTTTTATCAAAAGTTAGGAGTGAGATTATGCTAATTTGGGGCGGGGCTTGTTTGGGGGCGGGGCTAACCGGACCCTGGAAGAGCCGGTGGAGTCAACTCCATCTCATTTTTATCCCACCAGACAATGAAGTAGACATGTATTACTTGTGTTAAAAAGAGAAAGAGACATATTAATACTTAATAATAATAATACTTAATTAATTGTTCAGTTAATGGATTAAAACATAAATAATACACAATTGTTCAAATAATACTGAATAAAATTAAGTAGATTTTAATTATTGACCGAATTATTATGCTGTTACACATTCATCTATGGGTTGTTTATCATTGTAAATCTATAACCTGATTGGTGAATCAGGCTGAGTTTCATCAAGCCTTTATGATCCCCTCAGCAGCAACACTGAAGCACTCAGAGGTTCACGCTGCGTCTTTACGCACGATCCAGCTGCTGATGTCTCCCTCCTTTCAGATCAATGCACTTCTAGACTGTTACAGTTTATAACATTCTCATCACCTTTCACAGCGACAGGTTTCTCAGTCAGTCGCCGCGCTGACTAGACAAATCTCTATTGCTCTCGTCAGTGCGCTCTGGGCGCACTGACGCCCAGAAAGCACCTGCTCCGAGGGAAAGGAGGGGGGAGAGGAGCAAGCGCGAAGGCACAGAAATACGGTGCATGTAGTTAAAAAATGCAGAATTAATAAAAACGAAACTTAAACAGACCAAGTGGCTTTTTAAACTGCATCTGGTTATCAGAACTGTTTTATGATCCAGCGTGCAGCCATGACTGGTTCTGAATGAACCGGTCAATTGGCAGCAGCTCCCCCCCTCCCCTCCTGTGTACGCGGTACAGGACCTTACCGGCTCACTTTCACCTCTGGTTAAGACTAAAATTATTCATAACTCTGATCACTCTTCCTGCTGCTCTGTTAACATGAACTGCAGCAGGAATTACTGATGGCCACAAGCTGTGAAAGAAGCCGAAACAGCTCAGCAGAAGGCGGAGTTTTGTCGTCCGCAGCCCAGAGGGGCTTTGTGATTTTTATGCGTGAGAAATTCCATGTTTGCGTGTGAAATGTCATGTGTTGCGTGTGAGCGTGTGAAGTTAGTGAAATGCGTGTGTCACACGGTCAATGCGTGAGAGTTGAGAGCTATGTGTATCCTGTTAGCTTAGCGGCTAGGTTAGCTTAGCGGTTAGCTTTGGTAGCTCCGCTGCAATGAACATGGCCGAGAGTCGCAAGAAGCAAACCGCGTTCATGTTTATGAGAACAATAGGAAGGCCTCAGTAAAAAGAAATAAGACCAGAACGGAAAAGGGACATTTTTTTGAGCAGTTTTTCAATCTGGGTGTTAACAGGAGCGCTCTCTGGATTAGCCAGGCTGTAAACACGTCAGCAGCGAGAGCTGATGTGTGCGATGGGGGAAAAAGCTCGGCTGCAGTTCAACGGGAAGCTTCTGCTCTGCTGTTGGCTTCAGGAGCAGGACAGACAGGTTGTAGACACCTGTTTATCAACAGTAATTGGTTTAAGGAAATGCACTGAAGGCCATAATTAACAATGCAACATTCCCTCCTTTATGGTGTCTGTTTAATTCTAGGGCATTGTGAATGAAACCTCAAAGCCCAACAAGCTTATGATTAAATGATCTCCATGTATCCAGTAGTGATGATCCTGTGGCTCAGTGGCACAGTGGTTGGCCCCATTGCAGTAAGAAGGCTGTTGGTTCTAATCCCAGTGACCCTGAACGTTTAAACCAGTGTGGATGGATATGCATGAATATATCCTTATATACAAAGCAAACCTGCTTTACAGCAAATAAAATCCTGTAGTCTTTGATAAACAAATGTAGGGGAGAAAAAAAAGATACCTTATTGTGACGTCCGTCTCCAGGCCTTCTCCTCCAGCTTCAACTGCCTTTTCAAATGACATCAAGGTGTTTTCTGGAGCGAGCTTCAGAGACACAAAACAAACAATAAATCACCAACAAGGTCCAGTCAGAGTGGAGTTATACTGTCCACATCTGTGGAACCCATTGTGACCCTAAATAAAAAATAAAAAAAATTAAAGCAAAGAGAAATATGTTGTTTTTTTACTAATATAAGCCTGAATTTTACATGCATAGACCTGGAGGTAACCTTGAAACGTCTGTTCAACTAGTTAGAAAATAACAGAAAAAGGCATTAATCTAAACACCTCACACCAGAGTTTGGTCCAGAATAAAGGAACATAACCTGGAACCACGGTTTAAACTTCAACGGGAAGCTTCAGGAAGATCTGAGCTGGATCTTTATAACCAAATGTAATTATTCCTCTTGTGATTTTCCTCCTTGTTGGGACATTTACGCGGATAAAGAAGATCCAACTCTCCTAAGTTTAGCTTGATTGGACCGGAAATAAATCAGGAATCATATTTAACTCCAGAACTGAGCCAGAGTACGGCTCATTTTAAATATTTCTGCAGTAATTGATGTGAGATTGTAGAAAACTAAATATCTTAAACATAATCAATGTTCCCAATCCACCGTTTAATGTATACAACTCTTAAAACTACAAAATCTTTCTACAGAAAGGGGGTAAAATTTCTGCTTTTACATCCGATATCAGAACTTGTAACAGAAACCCCCTCGTCAACATATCCTCTGCTCCTCTGCTCTGGTTGTTCCTGCTGAAGGAGGCGTCTCACCATGGGAGCTCCTCTGTGGCCGATGAGGGCGGGGGCAGGACCCAGGGTTTCCGCCTCTTTGATGCAGGGCGAGTACATCCCCAGGGGAACCAGGTAGAGAGAGAACAGCACGGACAGGTAGAGACCCAGGACCACGACTTGCCGAACTAAAAAAAAAAAAAAACACACAACAGAATAAAGAAACTGGTGTGTGCGCACTGAGGAAATAAACAGCGTTTTGCAGTAAAGTTAAAATAGGTAAAGACATTATTTACTTAATCTAATTATTGATTTAGGCTGCAGTGTTTGGACATTTATGTAAAGATAGATGCTGCATGTGTAGATATTGGTCATTATCTGTATGTGGATACATAATTCTCCATGGGAACAAACACAGTGACAGCACGCCAGCTGGAGATCAGATGTTGGTTTTTAGATATAGAAACAGACACACAGCTGTTTCCTCCCACTCACAGTGAGAAAAGGACTTTCAAAAGGCCAGATCAGCTAAATTAGACAGTTAAAACTGCACTAAAAGTTGAAAACGTACCCTTGTTGTTGTTGGCACTAAATCTTACAACATTACCAGCCACTCTCTGCCAGGGATGGAGTAGCAATGTATGCGCTTCATGTGATCTGAAGGCATGGCTGCTGAATACGCTAATGAATCGGTATCGGCCGATACGCGCACTCATATCGGCCGATACCGATTCAGGAAAATATCGGCCAGACATATCGGCTAGTGGATACATCGGTCGACCTCTAATTAAAATACATGGAAGTTTGGTATTGTACTCATAATAAAAATGTAAAACTCGGGGTATGAATACTTCTGCAAAGCACTGTACTGTAAGGTGTGAAAAGGGCAATATAACGCAGCTTCTTGTGCTTATAAAACCTATTTTCCATCTTTACTGTACACAGTAACCTAAAAAAAGAGAAAAAAATAACTGGCTGAAAAATGAGGAGATTATATTGCTAGAGTCGCTCCTGCTCCTCCAGCAGGAGACCCCGACGTGACTCAGCATCCCTGGATCTGCTGAGTCACCATGGCAACAAGGGACCGTACCCATGGAGACGGGACGAGAAAAGCAGAGACCTGGAGGTCAAAGCCATTCGGAGTCTGACAGGACGCAGGACGGAAAGAGACCGAGGCGATGAGGTACGACGGAAAGAAGAAAAGGGATCAGAGTAATCAAAAAAAATAATTCTATTTATTTATTTATTTATTATATACTTTTATTTATTTATTTATATTCATTTATTAATTAATTTTTATTAGAAAATTGTATCAGAAAATTATTTTAAAAATATATTTTTAATTATTTATATTTTTTCTTTTTTTCTTTTTATTCATTTATATTTTATTTAAAAAAATTTGTATAAAATTATAAAAAAATATATTATTTATTTATTATTTGTTTTTTATTATAACACTTTATTATAAAATTATAAATAAATTAATTAATGTATAAATTAATTAACAGGGATGGACAAGATGGGGTGCACTAAGAGAGACAACGGGGACAGAAAGGAAAACGGAGACACTTTGCCTTCAGGTCAACTCACTGAACACCATTTACTAATCTATCTTCTGTCTCATTTCCCTCCACGCATTCCCATCCATCAATTATTTAGGGAATGAATATGACAAGGTGGTCATAAAATGGGTCGGTAAAATTAAAGGTTTAGATCACATGAAGGTTTAGGCGTCATGAAGTTTCTAACACTCACAGATTTCCTCTGTTTTTGGTTTTCTGTCACAGTTGCCTGGTTCTGTTCATCATTTTCTATATAAGGCAGAGATCATGTGACGAGACACAAATGTCATTTTTCAAATGATGATTTTATTTATTAACAAAATTATATCCAGAACCAACTTTTATGTAAGCATATTACAGGGCTTTCAACCATGGATGGTCTGTTTAAGTCTGGACTTTTTTAAGTTAATTTCCAAGACAGAACCTTCAAAAAAATAAAATATCACAGTGACTTACAAAAGTATTCAGCCCCTTGGCATCCTATATTCTATAGCCTCTGAACCAAACTTATATATATATATATATATATATATATATATATATATATATACACACACTTATTGAGAGTATGTATAGTGGTATGAATGGATATTTTTATCAGAAATAATTTTAATTTTTATAATAGTGAGATGTCAAAGGAAGTTGTATTTGTTTTGATTTATTTTATTTATACAGAAAAACTAAGCAATTTGATTTGATTATAGTTAAGTTCCTATTGAATTTATTATTGTATAATTTAAAACAAGGAAACAGATTATGTTTTGGAGAGTTCATGGGATTAAATCAATTGTACTTCAAGCACCTTTTCAAATATCTCAATTACAAACATATTTTTTTATTTCGTTTTTTGAGTATCAATTGGGGAATAATTTTGTTATTTCTTCTCTTTACGTGTTTGAAATAAACTCCTTAAACTCAACGTGTTTGTGCTACTGAAGCATACATGCCGTTCTAACATACTTTAATTCTGTTCTGAAGTATTTAAGTTTACAGTATTTGTTTGATTCATATAAATAATGAGGTTCATCTGAAAAGATTGGAACTGGATAACCTGGTCCGAGCTCAATCTTACTAATTTCTTTAAACCAGAGAAAATAACACAATAATCGGTTTATTTACCTCTCTTGTTCATGCGGAAAAAGTGCAAAGCAGTCGGCCAGGAGAGGACAGCCATGAGTGAGACAGCAGCCACATGGAGGAAAGGAGCCGTCACCTAAACAAATAAAACAACCAGCGTGTCATTAACCATATAAATGCTGAACAACACAATGTTTTTTAAACCGTTATCCTGCTTTATTGTTTGCTGTTTCGTGGTGTTTTGGTGATGCTAACCTGCAGGGAGAGCTGGAGAGTCTTCCACTCTTTGCTCCAGAGGTCAGACAGGATGCCGGTGGCCGTGACGGAGAACACCAGAGTCACCATGATGCCAGTCTGACATCAACACAAGCAGGACAGAAAAACACATTTCATCACGTCTCGCTTCTGTGAGGCGCTGCTAAATAAAAACATTCTTGTTTTTGCTTGTTTTTTTTTTTACCTTGTGGCTCCAGTGAAGGTAGAGCCTCTGACCCTCAGACAGCAGACACACTGCCAACACCTGGGCAGAGTTCATAAACACTGTTAGGAGCAGGAATATACTTCACCATCCCCCAAAAGATGGTTTTACACATTAAAGAGTTGTAATACTGAACCATATTGTCTACAGGTGCATGGATTAGTCTACTGCTGGTGACTAAAGTCAGTGAATAGAACCCCATGAAGCAATAAACGATGGCCAGTGGCTTAGTGTGGGTTGGTATAATTAAAATTAATAAAGCCCTAGTTTTTATATTTGTGTTGCTGTTAATAAAGTCATCTGCTGCAGATAAGATAGTGACTGCTCAAACCTCTCAACAGAACCTCGCTTCAAAACATGCTTTATTATCCTCACAAAGAAATTAAAACAGATGCACAAACAAACAAAAAAAAGATTAATTGACCTTTTAAACCTCGGCCCTCTTTAACTGGAGAACAGTCAACAATAAAAGTGAACTGTTTTTGTCAAGCTGGTGCAATGCTTCCTCGCTGAAGCAGATGTCTCTGTAAGATCCTCTGTGTCTCTTATTGTGTTATATAATAAGTGTTGCATAATATTTGGCACCTCGGTCAAGCAGAGCAGCTCATATGGTGAATGTCATGTACTGCTCCGAGAGCAAAGGGCATTTTATGAAACACTTTGGTTCAACATTTCTCTTTTAGTAAAGAATGCAAAAAAAAAAAATACACCTACAGTGCAAACTGAATTTACAACATGTTTTAAACTGCTTTTTAAATAAATAATTGTATCACTGTCCGTACCAGTAACAGGGCGATGTATGTGAAGAGAGCCGCAGCGATGACCAGCAGGACCAGAGACCAGGGGAACCAGAAACCAAGATTCCCGAAATTAAACCTGGACAGGTACAAAAAGCAAAAAAAATAAAATAAATAAAAACCAAACAAGTTAGCCTGCCAATCTTCCAAGATATACACATTTATAATAATATTAGGCAACTGCACAAGTCAAGAAGAAGATTGTTTGCCCTTTCATTATATATTGCACAAAATATAGTTTGGAGAATTTTCTTCTTCTTACTCTGAGCTGGAGATTTTTTTTTAAATATAATATCAATAAATAATTTTCTAAATCCACCTTTTAAGTCTTTGGTTCTGATCCTAAATCGTAAAGATGTTCAAATTTAAGGTATGAACGGGTAGGACTGTAGTTAGTAATTAAATGAGTGTTAACATTCTGACTGAATGAAACAGGAAGTGCTTTTATTTTGATATTTCCAGCTAGAAGTGTCTTTGTAAGGTTGCAGCTAGCTTAGCGGCAGGATAACGTCACAGGATTGTAGCGTTTATTTCGTTCGGAAATGATCCAAAGTATGGACTTAAAATTTTATCACGATATATTGTAACACTATTGTGACAACGATAAAAATGACGATAAAAGACTATTTAGAGCTTCTTGCAGCTTTTTTTTTTGACTGCATGTCAATCAGCCCAACGAACACAAACATATTTAATGGTATAACATAAGGTTAAAACAAAATTCAAAATATGTAAAGAAGTGTGATTTTTATCACTAAACCGTACAAAGTAACTGCATTTAATAAATTTTTTTTGAATTTCTTGATATTTCTTGATGCTCTCCAGAAACCAATAGTAAAGAAAAGAGCAAAAGCAACAATAATGATAATACTGATTGTTTTGGGGGTTTTCAAGCAACACTAGTTGTAATTTATTGTCAATATAAACTCAAATTCTTATCACGCTAAGAAATTTTTCACAATAACGATGATCAAAAGATGGAGAAACATCCCTGGGGTGTTTATTTTGAAGCTATGGCTAACATGAACAGATTGTTATAAGCTGTTAACATCCCATAATAATGCACAGACGTCGGTGGCTAATAAGCTCATCCTTTCACATTAAATACCAGCTGAGATAAAAACTGTTACTACAGCCGGGCGTACACTGTAACTTTTGATCTTTTGCTCTGTTTGGGCCGATTCTTCAGCTGTGCTACAATCTTTTGGATCGGGCTTCATTTCAGCGACATGGTGCGTCCTGCGTCGTATCCAGCGGGTAACGAGGGGCGATCAGCCTCTCACCACCACCTGCTGATCAGGAATCTTGCGGTCGGATGAAAATCAAACATGTCTGACATCCAGTCGGCCCTCCTGAGTGATCGTGAGCGCCTCCTGCTGGTGAAGCAGAGCTACGAGCCGATTTCCCCCAACCTCGCGCACTGAGCATGTGCAAAGAAGGGAATTCTTCTTCTTCTTCTTCTTCTCATATAAAAACACAGGAGTGGAGAGAATCATGGCGGCGGTACGTGTGACATGGAGTCAAACTACGAAGGAGAAACTCGTAGAATTACCAAGCCAGCGCGTTTGGTTCTAGTGAGCCTCATATTTAACAGAGAGCATCGACACTTCCGCCTTTTTCTTCTTCTACTGTTTACGTTTGGCTTCTGGGAAGACGAGTCCGACAAGCGGTATGTCTCTACGGCGCTGAGTCCGACGTGGTTTTTAGACGTACGGTGTGAGCAGTCAGATCGCATCAGAGCGTCGTACAGTGTAAGTACAGATATGGTGAACTGTGAACTTTTAAATTGTGTGGTTTCATTGTACAGTTTGAGATGTAGCTGAGTAAAACGATTGAAAAATCGTACAGTGTGCGCCCGGCTCACATCTCAGACCACGAGTCCAAGTCAATTCTTTAAAAAAACAAGTCTAAGTCGAGTCTGAAGTCTTTTATTTAGTGTGGCTGGAGTTTTAGACTCCAATTTGAGTCTTAATCTCTGTATTAATCTTAGTATTAATCTTAATACAACTTCATCACCACATTTTATTCAGACTCGACAGCAAATCTGAACTCACTTCAACAGCAAAGAGTTTAACGATGCTAAAATAATAAAATAAAACCCAAGCTTGTGCTTTTGTGAACGTTTGTCTGCGTCCATGTGCTGTGTGGGACCCACCAGTCGAAGTCATTGTAGTCATTCTGAGCTTCACTCCAGAAATAAAGGAAAACAAAACTCAGGAAGAAGGTGAGGATCAGGAGCCCAAAGCTGCCACACTCCACCTGGAACCGACAGAGTTTATTTCTGCGCATTCTGTGTTGTTATAAACAGTAACAGCACGTTGCATGATTACAGTCGACACATTTAGTGGTAGAGGTTAAAATTTACACAGCAGATTGTATGCAAATAGTCGTTTTGATAACAGCTGACAGAGTATGTGCCAATAATCTGTTCGTAGAAAAAGCTGTGACCAACTGAAAGTCAGCAGGCTGGACCGAGGAACCCGACTGGGGAATCAATAGTCGGTGCAGAATCAGCAAACCGACCACACTGGGACTGTTTATGGATGGCGCTGTGTGTGGATGCTTACCTTGCTGCAGCAGCACTCTCCTGGCTGCGCCCGCGCTCTTTGGTACCTCCTCCACTGGCAGCCATAGAGTCCAGCCAGGCAGGAGACAAAGGGCTGGTGTTCATATCTGGTACGATCAGAAAACCATCGGCGTGAAGCGTTAGCGTGATTAAAACCCGACCGACACCTAAAAACAATGCTTAAAATAGTAGAAAATAACATTCAGAACGAAAAAACCAGATCAAATAACACCGAAAACATCCTGGGATCTTTCAGGGAGTTAAAACAACTGTTTAATTTTAGCCACGAGTTTATGATTGAAATTAGGGCTGCACAGTACACACAGGTCAGATAATAAATGCACAGTTTGAAAAGGCACCACATCTTAACTGAATAAATATCCTGCTGGCTCTACATGCTGACATGGACATAAGCAGCTGAGATGGCGTCACATCATGTGACGGAAATGATCAACCCACAGAGCGCTTAATCTGGACGTGAAACTGAAAAATAATAGATCCAAGGTCAGTTCGCTCAAATGTAACTGCAGAAACTCCAGGCGGTGCTCAGTATGGCCCTCATGTGCTTGTCTGCATACTTGACAACTAGGGCTGGACGATATAGAATAAAAGCATATCGATAAAATAGAAATCATATTGATCGATATCGATAATTATCAACAAATTCAAAACATATATTCTGTGCTGCAAGTGCAGCCCTGGTTATTTCATGCTGTTGCTTCGCGATTTATTTTTAGATACAGACACAAACACTGAATTCAAACTCAACGCTTTATTCAACCAACTTTTTACCAAAACAATAAATAAAAAATAAATAAATAAAAAGAACGCGTGCTCTCTGAACTCTGAAGGGGGCGGAGCTTGCTTCCTGGGTCTGCGCTGTGATTGGTTGGGAGGATGTAAAGATGTAATATTAATCTATATGGCTAGAATAATAAGGACGGAAAACTTTTATTCTATTGAACTTTTTATTGACCCTTCTTTTTTCTATCATCTGCCACTAGATGGCTCCACGTATGTTTCTATCTGCTAATGACGCCCGGTGCTGGAACTATTATTATCCACAAGAAGGGCCATCAAAACATTGTTAGGATGGAGGCTTGGTGTATATAACTTTATTTTATCATGATCCAAGACACCTGCAGCTGCAATTACAGCTAAAGGATCAACAATGTTCTGATTTTAGGGGGGGACGAACAGCTGCTGAGGTTTTCTGTTATTTTGTCCTATTTTTTGTTTGCTTTACGATAAAATAATAATACCTCTCACAAATTGTGGACATGTTCTGTAAATGAAATGACGCAAACTCTCAAGCAATCCGTTTTAATTCCAGGATGTGAGGCAACAAAACATGAAAAATGCACTTAGTATGTTTTAGTATCTGCTCTAGAACTTGATTACAACTATCAGAATCAATTCATAAAAGTCCAAACCTCATCCTGCAAGTCAATAACACCTTATTATACGAATATAAAACATTTAAAACTAAATTCTTTAAATGAATGTGACTATAAATTTAATTAAAATTAACCTGAAAGCATTCAGCTGATCCTTGACACTGAATTAATCTCTATTTATAAGCTACAAACACCTAGAAGTGTTTCATAATGACAAAATGTGATGGTTGATTGACAAGTTGTGAGTTTTTCTAACAGCTAAGCCCAAATGATGAGGTTATCTCGGTGCAGAGAGGCGCAGCGTGACTCATTCCTCTGGTGAGACGGTGTGTAGGCTGGAGAGGACCGACTGTTCTCCACCAAAACTGTCAGCGAACATTTCGTTTTTAGACCTTTCTGATTGTTATTCAACAACGGGATGTCCATGTAATATACATTTTGTTGGTATGCAATTCGTAGCCCTGGCAGATCTACAGAAAATAAAAAAAAAAATGTGTCCTGGTGAGATTAAAAGCACCTTTTGAAAATAACATTTAAGTGGCTTTTAAACATACTATCTCTATATTAAAATGTTTTGATTGCTCTGACGTAATATTCCAATCTTTAAATGTTGTTTTTATTACCTGTAAGCATAAAATCCTCATAATTAACAGAAATAAAGACTTGAAAACATCAAGTCTGTGTGTGGTTAATCTACATAATGTGCTTCACTTTGTGAACTGAGTTATATGAAGTCGTCTAGCGCTTATTCTGGGGCAGCAGCAGACGCATCTGAATCGCTCTGAAGCTAAAACTCCTAGGAAGGTGTTTTCAGGCTAAGCTCTCTGAGAGACTCTGAGGATCTTTGTGAATACAGGCTATAGTGTTTAAGGTTGGAAGGCCTCCTTGCCATCACCCTAATCTTTAGTTCGCTACAGTTTCTCTATCAGATTTAAGTCTTGGCCACTCCAGATGTTGTTATGTTTAATCATTTTCATCGTCATTTTAATTAAAGCTGGACGATATAGAAAAAAGCATATTGATAACATACAAATCATATTGTATAGATATCGATAATTATCAACAAATTAGAAACATTTAGCAACCTATTTTTAGATACAGAACACATAAACACTGAATTCAAACTCAACCCTTTATTCAACCAAGTTTTTACCAAAACTACAAGTTTTTAAAAAACTCTCTGAACTCTTCGAAGGGGGCGGAGCTTCCTGGGTCTGCGTTGTGATTGGTTGGGAGGATGTAATGATGTATTATTACCCTACATGGCTAGAATGCAAGAGGAAGAAAGAACTGTTATTCTGTTTAACTTTTTATTGACCTTTTTTTTCTGTCATCGATAAATATTGTTATTGAATTATCGTCAAGCCCTAATTTCAATCGAACAGATTCTTGAAACACGTTTGGTAGAACATTCACTTTCATCCACGCTCACAGCCAACAACATCAATGATACTGATGAATACCGCAGGAAGCATTCCTTTTCTTTTTTTTAAATCCAAATATTTTTTTTTTTTATCCATAAAGCTTAAATTGATCAATATCAGTTAATGAGAGGATATCCATTTAAACTGAGTGCCAAGCATTAATCCTGTGAGTGGATGATGGTCGGCGTTCTGTACCTTTGCAGCAGCTGCCGCCGCACCACTTTTAGTTTCCCCAGCTTCAGTCTGGTTGCGGGCACAGACTCACCCACAGCCCGGCATCACAGGACAGAGAGCGGATCAGAGAGACAAAGCCAGGACTCTTCAACACACTGTCGTCTTCTACAGAGGAGAAAGATACGACCAGTTTAACAACAGACGTACATTTGAGCCTTTCACAACTAACCTGTCATACAACTAAAGCACGGTGGCGGAGGTGTGATGATTTGGGCCGGTTTTGGAGCGACAGGACTCAGCACTGTGGAGACATTGCTTCGTCT